>NC_048311.1:24416310-24459151 GCF_013100865.1 Trachemys scripta elegans
GTGTTACGGCAGGGTGGCGCTTTTTTTTTGCTGCTTGGGGCGGCAAAAAAGTTAGAGCCGGCCCTGCTTTAAACACTGTATTATAGATAACTTAATAAATGGTAGGGCTGAATTATGTCTCCTAAAAGCTTAAGCTATGTGGTACAGGAGATGCAACACTTAGGCAATGGTGTCTGTAAAGTGGGAAGGCACTAGCCTTCAGACATATGTAGCCAGCATTCCCCCAGGCACTGTTCAGGCTTGTATCATTGCCCTACTCCACCCAGACATTTTCCTCTGGGTCTAGCTACCACTGTTAGCATTAGCTGTGCCCTACATCCTCTCTTTCCTGCACTCTTTCCTCCCCTTTTTGTGCAGTGGTTCTGCAGAAGCTGTAATTTGTCTGGTTGGATTTTTTTTGGAAGAGCTAAACAGCTACCCGGGGGGGCGAGGAGAGGGGGAATAAATCTCAAGTATTTGCTGAATTTAAAATGAACTTGCTTTGATGACACTTCTTGCCCTCTCTTTAGTATTAACTTTCTCTGAATGTTCAAGTGATCACATTTTATTCTTGTGAACATCCCCGGCAAGCAAATTCCCTGGTGTGTCACTGTAATATTTGCCCTAGTATACAGGATAGGACAGTGACTGATACAGCAGTGGGGCATGGCCAACATCCTCAGAACTTCACCTCCTCTTTCCTTAGTGCTTATCCTTGGAATCCTCCTGGCTGCACCCAGAGGCTGTTCAATGCAGTCTGCCACTCTAGGCAAAACTTGAGTGTGATGTCACCCCCACCCTGAACCTCGTTCAGTTAGGTTGAAGGCTGACAAGGCAGATCCCAGCCTGGTGCTGCAGAGGCCACTGGGCCCAAGGAACAGACCCTGCAGGAAGGGAACAGCTGGGTGAGGGCAGGATGTAAGTCCCTCCAGCCTCTGCCCTAGGCCCTGGAAGCAGCTGAGATCCTCCCTGGATGGGCGATACCCCCAGATGACGCCATGATTCCCAATGGTACTTTCTGTGTCATCCCCAACTGCTCATCCCAGCTGCAATTCCTGGCAACAAAGGAAAAGAAAAAACCCAATAACAATTTCCAAATAGCTTTTGTAGACTTCAAAATTGAGAGCTTTTACATTCAACTGGACAATGAAATAGGAGGTTGCTGTTTTTCTGGATTTTCTGGAATAAAGATTCACATGTATTAAGGTTTAATGGCCTGCACAATTTCACTTTAAAAATTACCGGTAAATCGTGTTTACATTCTAAGGTCACGTAACAGCCACTAATGCTTTATGTTTCTGCAATTTAAGTGCCAGCCAGCAAAAATAGAAGCATGGAGCTTGCAATCCCCATTGAACAACCCTGTCATTTTTCAGCTCTTGGCTTTCTCACTCCTTTATTAAGAAGAAAATCAGTTTGGGTCTCAGACTTTGAACATGGCATTTCGGCTTATTTACAATGGTAGCACAAGTATAATTGCATAGTTACCCAGTAGTGTACAGAACGTTAGCCTTGGCGTACTCTTCTGCCTTTCAGTAGGTGAAACTGATGCTTTGTCTATATCAGAGAAATTTACTGTTCTAGGAAATGGTTGCAAAATATTTCACATCTACATTTGGAAATGAGTAGACTAGGCTTACCTCAGATTTAATCTCTGGTTCCTTCTCAACTGGTTTAGTGCTTGTTGATAAACTGAAATGTTTCAATTGATCATCCCACTAACCTCCAGCGCATAGCTAGCCTTCAAAAATCTCCCCATATCCACTGTTTCTGGGAACTGGGGCAGATACCTTGAGGGTATTGGGGTGGGGGCAGCATGCAGAGCCCCCTGACTGCCCCACATGTAGGAGCCGGAGCGGGGGCATGCCGCTGCTTCTGGGAGCTGTGTGGAGTGGGGCAAGCCCCGGACCTGCTCCCCGGCGGGAGCTCGGGGACCAGATTAAAATGTCTGGAGGGACCGATGCGGCCCCCGGACCATAGTTTGCCCACCCGTTTACTAGAGGCTCATTCTCTCTCTTCCTCCCTCCTTCCCCCCCGCAATCATCATTTTTCTTCTTCTTTCTCCTTTCCTTTTGCTTTCTGGGTGTCAAGAGTTTAAGATAAAACCTGGGTTATTGTTGAGTTGGAATATGTTAATTTCTACCATCCATCAGTTCTTTGATCTGTAGAAAGTTACAGATCCCAGCGACTCCATGGGTCCCCCATTTCCCTTTTTCAGTTTTTCCAGTTGTCACCAGATCCAGTAGGGCTCTCTCCATTTGATACCTAGAACATTCCCTGACATTTTGGAATTGACTGGATGTGGCATTCAAAAGTTACCCTGGTACTTCCAAACAGGGGAAAAAAAAAAGCCACCCACTTGAATATAAGGGTCTCACAAGCTCAACCAATAAAGAGGTGGTGGGCTAATGGACAGGGCATAGGACTGAGACTCAGGGGACCTGTGCTCAATTCCAGCTCAGGCAGAAACTTCCTGTGTGATTTAGGGCAATTCTCTTACTCTAATCTGTGCCCCGCTTCCTTGTCTGTAAAATGGGAACAACCACAGGGGTACTACGAGGATATAATCATGCTAATGATTATGGAGTGCTCAGACACTGTGGTGATGAAGGCTATATAAGCACCTAGATAGAGTGCAAATGAATGCTGACCGAGTCCCCGTTCAGGAGCGAGAAAAGCCCTGGTACCCAGCTCGAGCAGAATGGAAGGAATAGGAGGCAATGCAGCGTCACAGGGCCACTGCCAGGTTGGCTTCTGTGCATTCAGCGGCTTTCCCGAGGTCTGCCAGTTTGGGGGTGCCAAATCTAACTCCACGGTGGCACATTCAGTTGTAAGAGCTAGGAGAAACCCTACCAGGTAAACACCCCGATGTTATTCCCACATCTAGGAGCATGGTGGGGCCTTCATCATTAAACCCAGAGTACAAGGAGAGCTCCCAAATTAACGTAGGCCTTGTCTACACTGCCCTGCAGTTCAGAATACGGTGGTGTGAACAGCAGTGCACATCAAAGTGATTCACATTAATGTAGTTCGACGAGGACTAAACTAAGAACCTTTTAGTTCACACCCACGGCATCAACCCAAGGGAGTTTCAGTGCAGCACTTTTGGTGCGCACTACGATTTGTACTCTCGTGCTATGGAGCAGAGTAAACCTAGCCGGTGAATGGTCCTCCCATTCTGTAGGGTCAAGTGATAATAACCAGCTGTTTTAGTGTAGCTTCTGTCTGTAGAATTTAGCAATAATGTGTAAGATATTTTTAGCCACATGTTGGCATGATTCCATTTGCTAACTTCACCTCATGCTGGCATGTTTAGATGACACAGTTACTTCTGCTCGATAAAGATCTAAATGAGCATCTACCAACTGCCCAAGAGAAAATACCAGTAGTTTTATGGATGTCTTAAGGTGGCAGGCTATAAGTGAGAGGTGAGTTTCCACCTGCTGTTCCCAAATGTGAAAAAATCCGTCTTCACTATAAAGAGAAAACAAACTGAGCAACAGATGAGTGTAAAGCAGAAGAGTAAAAACCAGCTTGTTAACCAGCTCTTGCATCTTAAATGCTGAGTAATTTAAGCAGGAATTACGGTTATGGTAACACCATTACAAAAAGAGAGACATTCTTAAAATGTGTTTTTTTCTAAATATGGGCTTGATCCAGAACATTGGATCAAACACCCAGGACCTAGGCGAGAGATCAGATTCTGATCTTGGCCTAAAAGTACCACTGGGGCCCTAACTCTATAATGGGTTGAATGGCCCTCTGCGGTGCCTGATCCAGACTTTGGAACATTCACACACTAGAAATCTCTTATTATTCATTAGTAATTGCGGGCTGCCATTCAGAGAGGCAAAATTCAATGCAGATTGTTGCAGAGGAGAGACAAACATACTATGAACTCTCTCATGAAGATTAACTTAATTCATTCTTGTTTGGATTGGGCATGAAGGTGAGGTAGGTTATTTGTTTCCTGTTTGGAAAAGCACAGTACTACCAACTCCAAACATTCAAAAATCATGAGTCTGCCTCTCCCCTCCCCCCAGTCATGAGATTGCTGAGAAATCTTTTTTTAGAATAAATGTTGGATTCTTTTTACTTACCTTCTGATTTTTGAGCCTTCAGGCTGCACTTGCTACACATTTTCAAGCTTTCCTCTGCAACTAAGAGGCCTACAAATTTATATCTTTTGAAAAATAAAAGCCGAGATTCTCATAGAATATCATGATTCCAGTAGCTGGGGATTTAAAATCATGGTAATATCATAATAATTTGCAACACTGTGAGATTGTCTGAGAGTCAGATTTCCCAATTTAAAATTGGCTTTCTTCATTTATTCTGTAATATTCACGTAACAATTTGTTGTTTTATGAAACATTGCTGGATATCAGCAGGAAGCGAACAGGAAAAGGGAGTGAACCCGGATGAAATTGATTAATTTAAAACCTCAAAAAAAAAAAAAAAAAAAAAAAAAGGGCAGAAGATATGGGTAAAGACTGCAAAACTATCTACGTTTTCATGCACTTCTCAGTCCAGATTTGCTTTTATTTGTTCTTCTGTTGTATGTAACTCATAAATAAACACAGTCACACACAGCTTTGTGTGATGCAGGAATATCTTATTGCAGGGGTCGGCAATGTTCAGCACGCGGCTTGTCAGGGTAAGCACCCTAGCAGGCCAGGCCAGTTTATTTACCTGCTGACGCGGCAGGTTCGGCCGATCGCAGCCCCCGCTCGCCGCAGTTCGCAGTCCTGGGCCAATGGGGGCGGCGGGAAGCGGCGCAGGCCGAGGGATGTGCTGGCCGCGGCTTCCTGCCGCCCCCATTGGCCCGGGACGGCAAACCACAGCCTGTGGGGGGCCGCGATCAGCCAAACCTGCCGCACCAGCAGGTAAATAAACTGGCCCGGCCCGCTAGGGTGCTTACCCTGGCGAGCTGCGTGCCGAACATTGCCGACCCCTGTCTTATTGTATATTCTGTGTTTCTGATAAGGGTGGCCTTTTAAGCCTTTAGAGCAGTTTTGAATAGGCAGTCTGAGACTGCGGTAATGAATCAGGTCAATGTTTCAGTTGTATTTTGAAAGCTGCGCATGTATATTTAATATGTTCTAATATTTGATCTTTCGCATGTATGGCTCAGCTCTCATTTGATGCTTGACTCCATTAAAGCTCACGCTAGATAGTAATTTGTGCCGAGATCAAGTTAATAATGTATACATTTTTCCAGTGAATCTTTTCTGAAAGTAACTCAGGACATTAAAGAGGAACACTAGCCTCCTTTTCATGTGTCCATTTTCTCTAAAATAATGAGCTGATGCCACATGAGAGTCATTTCAAAACCAGTAAAGGGCTTTGTTCACTAACAATTCACTCCAAGCATTGTTTCCTGCTGAAGCACTGTCCAAAAACAGTGCCTTTGCTGAACACGCTAGTCACGGAAGTCATAACGTCTCAATGGATATATCATCACTGGGGCATAAGCTCAGTCTGAATAAATAGGGTGTGTTCTGCAGAGCAACTGTGGGAAACCTCGGGGCTGCAGTCATCTCTATTTTTTGTCTTCCTTCCTGTAGAAAAGTTGACTCACTGCCGGTGAGTCCCCTCATGGCCCGGTGTGTCATACCAGTTCTTTCCTATCTAGCACCCCGTACCTATGGTTGGTCTGGTCCTGTGGTGGTCTGCCTCGTCTCGTTACTCAGCCCTCTGGCCAGTTCCCATTTTTGTTCTGGGTTAACTCCAACAGAACAAATAGTCAAGCGTACTCACTGGAGGTTTTTGGCCCCCCCAACTCTGGGCCCTGTGGTCCTTACAACCTCTTAATCCAAGGCTTTCAAAAGTCCTTATCTGCTTATAATCAGGGGATTCCTGTCTTGTTCCCTTGTGGCTGGTATGGGAACCCCGACACTCCCACTACACTGGGTTCCAGTCCAGGGACTGTATTCTACACTGCAGGGCAACTCCAGCAAACTCCCAGTCCCACATTTTCCCCCCAAAAATGTGTCTAACACTGCCCAGCACGTACCCTCACCCCTGTACAATACAAGCACATATAAAGTTAATCATTTATTAATAGAATGCTGAATGAATGGGAACAGCGTGAATTTGTACTGGAGACATGTACACAACTGTTGATGATCTCAGCTAATCAAGGATAAGCACTCAAATGCCTAGACCTCGTCCAAGCAGCCATGTGGCCATTTTGATTTAGGAGCTTTTTGCTGAAAATTGGTCTCCCCATGTAACCCTTTGTATAACTCAGAGAAATATTAGACACCAGGGTCTGGACAAGGAACGGCAACCTGGAGAAGTTCAGATTGGCGTTTCTGCAGCTGCCATGCTCTTTCAAATAATCAAAGCTCCAAGTGAACATGTGCACTAGGCAATATATGTGTTGCAAAAACACCATTATAACTGTGTTCAAAGTTACACTACAAATCATCGTGAGTTACAATTTTTTCTCCTTGAAAACAGGTTTTCCTTGAAACTTGCACATCAATTGTCTCCGAAATCTGCAACATGTCCCTGCTGCTTCATCTTATTTTATTTCCAGCTCCTTTATTGAAAGTGTGCTAGCAGTCTTCACTTGCGTAACAACGTATGGCAGTTGGCAATATAGATATAGCCTTTATCCCCCTGCAAACAACTCTGATAGAGAAAGCACCAGGCAGTGAGCATTACAGGAAGGCAGAGCGGTATGTGCTGATGCCACTTACTTCGTTTTCAACTCTTTTATTGAAAAAGCACCAAGCTTTTCGTTTTATAACAAGACATGCCAGTTGGCAACGTAATTGGCGAAAACAAGTCTGCCCGAAAAAAGCCTCAGCTAAGTAGAATCCACATGAGCAGGTGGGAATGTTGCACTCTGAAGACGCTAGTTTAAATTTCACAGTTTTTATGGAGAAGTTCTTAAGTGAGTGTTAAGGTTTTCTATAAGCGTTTTCAGTGTAATGCAGGGTTTCTTTTTGCTCTTTCAGAGGAATATGAAAGGGGAGGAGAGGAAAAAAGGACATGGACAGAGCCCAAAAATCCAGTGGTAGCAAGGGAAAAAAGCTCTTCTCCCATCTCTTCAATTTCTACCATTGTAACTTCATGCATGCCTTTGGCGGCTTGAGACCTAAGCAAGTTGATTTTGTTTGGAATCACTTCACCGTGGAATTTAGCCATGAGTTGAATGCTTGTTGCTCTCAGAGGGGAGGGGGGGAAGCATTAAGCAAGGCCTTAGGAAATTCCCCCTGGGGGTGAGAGTTTTGATGAAAGACTTTGTGTGCTTATGCTTTAATCTTGCAGCAACTAAGCGGCACTGTTCATTGGGTTCCACAGGCAAATGTGTCTGGCAGCCACTCCACTCATCTACTGAATATTGTTTCTGGTTCATCTGTGCCATATATAAATCTTTCAGTGTCACCAAAGTGGTTACAAATCATAGTTCAAAACAGATCACCTTCCATACAATGTCATGCAATCCTGGGGGGTGGCGGCGAGGGGGGGGAATGAATAAATGATTGCACTAGACACTCTGCTTTTCTCCATTGCTAAAGATGAAGATTCAGGGAGGTTACTTAAAAATATAAAATGCCAGGCATCACATTGTATCTTGCCGCACTTTTTCCTCAGTGAGTTATTCCTACCAGGTGTTGCTGCCAGTGTGAAAGAAGGCTAGCAAGAGCTTTATAAACAAGGATGAGATTTCGATATCCTAGATGCTGCCAAGAAAAGGTTAGTGGTTCTGAGAGAGGGAAGGGGAGCGAAGCTCAAGAAAACAGGGCCAGCTCTCCTTTCTTTTTCCTCCCTCGGTAAAAAGGAAATCTCCTTTCTTTTATTTATTGTCCTCATTAGGAGATTGATGGACTTCACTGGCTGACTCGCATTCATGTGTAGAACAGACTTGGATGAATACTAGGAAAAATTGTTTGCAAATATTTTTTTGAATTCTTTTCACTTTTGGATTTGACCCTGCTCCACTTCCTATTAATCTGGTGTTTTGTGAGCAATATTTTTTTCACTAAAGGTCGAGGAGATTGTGTTCATGTGAGTGTGTATGCATGACAAAAGTGCTTGGTAGATCTATGAAATGTTCTGTGTGGGATGTAATAACACAGCTTATTACAGGGAATTTGTACCCAAAACCCCAGGCCAAAGGCCTGGCTCTAACCCAACTCATCAAATAAGAAAAGTATGTGAATGGACTCTTCTCTGAGGCAATGGAGTTACTCAGAATGACTCCAGGATAACTAAGGTCAGAACTTGACACAGTTTATATATGTTGAGTGACACTCAGCTTGAAGCAGTTTGGGAAAGACTCTTAAGGGGAGAAGCCGTGAACCCAAATACACAAATGTAGTTGTGCCGAACATGTTGCTGTACTGGCATCATCTAAGCTTTGGAAAGATGTGAAAAAAGTTTTCACGTGGCAAGAGACTGCTTCCTCTTTGAACTAGTCTAAAGTTAGGGTTGGGACATTTGGTTAGACACAGATGGTTGGTAGCAGCAGATCACCTTGCAGCTCAGTGGGCTGAAAGAGAAACTCTATCCAAGGTACTTATATACCCCCCACAACCTTGCAGTCTAATGGATGTATCCACAACGCCCTCTGTGAGACAAGGAAGTGCTCTTATTCCCATTTTACAGCTAGGGTTCTGGGCCACAGAGGCTACACGACTTTCCCAAAGTCACCCAGTGCGGTGGAGTACCGACTTACACCTGTGTGTCCTGAGTCCTAGGTTACCACCCTAACCACCGGAACAAACCCATTCATGTGTAACTTACTGCTTAGTACAAGCATGGGTGTGCTGGCTGATGCAATCACTGCGCTAGTTGCTAATAGGTTTGTGAAGTGTTTGGGAGCCTTTGGATCTGAAAGGAACTGAGTGAACTCAAATTGTAAATTCCGGAGTTGTGAGGCGGAGACACTGGTATTTTACTTCAGTTTCTTTTCATTTTTTTTTCTCCTGTATTTATGCCAAATCTTGAGAGGATTCTTTTTCATTCCTTAGCCAATTTGACAGCCTCAGGTATAGCTATGAATCTGAGAAACCCCTTTGGAAATAGCAGCTACAATATGCTAACAATGGCTGCATCACATGATATAGTGAGATGAAAAGAAGATAAGGGCCTTGATCTAGCTTCAGAAGACTGGCATGTCTCTTGGCAGAACTCATGTGGAAGTTGTTCCTTGTTAATTAAAGACTGGATCATAATGCATATGCAATTAAGATTGCAAAGACAGCCTTCGTTCTGCCATTTCCTAACCTTTGAGGGCTTGACTTTGCAACCTTTATAATGTTCTTTTAACGTAGTTTGTGTGTGTGTAATTTACTAGGTTATTAAAAAAAGAAAAACCAAATTGCATCATATTGATCCTTGCATGGGTCATCAGCGGGATTGGAGCCTTCACTACTCCTGGCTCCTTGTCCCAGTTTTATTTTCTTATCTAGCCAGTCCTAGTCTCTCTTCCTCTAGTTTCTCATCCCAGCCCCAGTTTCCTTGACCAGCAAGTGCCCCCCTCCGGGCTTCCTATCCAAATCTCCTCTTCCACTCCCAGTTGCCTTGTGTAACCATTCTCAGTTCTCCTCCCAATCCCTGGCTCCTTGTCCCCACTCTCTTTGCCCAGCCAGTCCCAGCTCCCCCAGCACTCCAGTTCCTTATCTGACCACTGTCTCTCCCCAGCTCTAATCTCCTTCTTGTGGTCCATTCTCAATGTTCACCCTTCCCTAGCCCCCTGTCCCACGCTCTTTGCCAAGCCATCCCCAGTTCTCCCGCTTCAACCAGGCTCCTCATCAGATCTGTGTCCCCTCCCTCAACAGGTGGTGGTAGCAAGCTCCCTATCCTCTGAGCTAAGGCCCACTTACTGGTCTCCTGTGTGTAGATCTCGTTCCTGAGGTTAACTAGCAATGGGAGTAATCCTAGAAATTGTTACATCGACAAGGTATAAGATTTTCCAGGGATTATTTCACTGCATGTGTGTGTGTGCACCACTGGCTTTACGGGACAGAATCAGGGCTACGGGCAAAAGGAAATAGAGACTTAACAGGACAGGGGGATAATGAGCTAACAGATCTTTTTCAATCACAACATTTCCCCGGGTTTTTGAATTAATGAGGATTTTTAGGTTCCAAAATATAAACAATGCAGAGAAATAACTTCAAATGCAACAGGACTTTTTTCCATTAATAGTTCAAAAAGGTAGCTTAATGTCTTACACATCATCCCCTTTTATCATGTGAAATCGATATTCTACTTAATGTGGCATGACTTTTCAAGTGATTAAGGACCTGCTGGGGACATTAACAATGTAAGACTTTATTTGCATTTACACTAATGATTTTATAATGAGAGTTTTATTATATTAATGAAGACTGCTGGGAGAAGGGGGGGGAGAACCAAGCCAAAATACAAGTAATGTCTTTCTTTATTAAAGTATCCGCTACTGACACTTTGTTGACATAGGTGCTTATTTGCATGAAAGAAAACATAAGCATTTGGAACTATTAATTACTGTATGCTCAATGTACTTTGTGGTAATTACTAAATTAATTTAGCCATTATTCCAGGGTTTTGATGGAAAACCATCTATTTAGACCTTGAATCAGAAACGTAAGTGAAAAAATAACTGTTTATCAGCAGGACAATGTGTTTCGTGGCCGAACTACAAAACTCTGGACGTAAATACTTGTGTGCAAGCATCCTACCCTAAGGCAGGTGGTGTTGCAGTAATGTAATTAACTGCCAGCAGAGACGTGTTGTTTTAATGAATTATACACTTTAAAAAAAAGTTAAAAACCTGAAGTACTAGGAAGGAATGCTAGAGTTGTGAGAACTAATGATGAATGCTATCTCTGGATACTCACAAGTACCTCCAGTATAGCAATGTGATTTAATCCTGGATGTGGTCTCCAGAAGGCAGTGTCAGCTACTCAGAATTTGCAGGAGGTTCTACATTTCATAGTTGTTAATCACAGGGGAACTTAAAAAGGGGGGCGGGGGAGGAACAGAATAAAATACATTCAGTCAATAAAGTGAAATACACTTTATTGAAGCCTTTTGAGAAGAGTCTTAAAAACTCTATAGAGGACTTGGGTTTTATCATAGCAGAAACAGTCGTGTAGACACCAGGATTCTGTATAGCAAGCATTATAATCTGTCCCCATCACTAGACACCCTAATAGTGGTGAAGCAGACAGGTAAGTAGATCTGGGGTTCTGAACTCTGATTTACATCAGTATATGTGAGAGGAGTAACTTCACTGATTTCAGTGGGGTTAATCTGATATAAAACTGGGGTAAGTGCTTCCATTGGCAATTTGCTACATTTTCACAAACCACATATCCAAGATCTTTCTACTAGTGGGATGTATTGCCCAAATATTTGTATCCTGGTTTTTCTAGTTACGTCATAAAACACTGTGCCTTGCCAATAAAAATGCAGTTATTTTAATCAGACTAACATGCCAGTTGACAACATACTAGTAGATTTGATCATTTTAAAAAGCAAAGTATTCCCCAAACTGATCCATTGTGTTGTTAGTCTATTTAATGAGATCACCTGCAAGTTCATTATTTTTATTTTATTTTTTTCTCTAATGGACTAATACAGCTAGCATTTACATGGTGCATGCTGGTTTTATGTAATTTCTGCATATGATTGGTTATAATATTAGGTTTCTTGGCACAGAGCCCTCACCATCAAGAGATCTAATTTTTTTGTATCTTTCTGTAGTACATGTGATGTAACTTATGTTGATCAGGAAGGTTAGGAGCAGGGTTTGGAGAATTGGGGATGCGCTCAGATATCTTGGGTAGGAATGCTCCTAACAGTACCAAACCTTCATAGATCGGAGTGCCCTTTCTTAAAGAAGGGAGATGAATGGCTTGTGAGAATTCAGTCAGCACCCAACACCTTGGACAGCCAATAAAATACAGTAAGTGGATCGAGTTATGCTGATGGAGGAGACAATAAGCCAGTAAGAAGCAAACTCTGTTAACACAGAGTCTTTGGAACGTGGTAGTTCTGGGCTGGAGACTGCTGCTGACACTGCGATGCACAACACTACCTGGAAGGACGAGCTGAAAGTGACAGAATACAAAGTCCAAACTCCTTTGGGGTCTTCCTTCCCCAAAAGCATAAATCTTGATTAAAGTACACGGGAATCTGAAAGTTGTTAATATCGCCTAGTTTCCTAAACTCCCCAGTTCCAGATAAGACATGACATGATTTACAATTACTGATCATGCAGGCCTTAGGGACCTTTTCCAAAGCCCATTGAAGTAAACCGAAAGACTCCAGTTAACCTCAATGGGCTTTTGATTAGGCCCTAGGAGAGAAGTCAGAATGGATGGGATTGTGCTTTGTGAACTTGATCCAACCTCCATTGAACACAAAGGGAATCTTTCCATTGGCCTCAATGGAAGTTGGATGGGACTTCGTAATTCCTGAGTTGCTTTCACACATAGTTACAGTAGTTTTAGGAAATGGGAGATGAACTTCATGGATCTTATTTACAACATCTAATGACTACTGGGCCAAATTCAACCCTTAATGTAAACAAGTGCTTCTCCTTTGAAATTGATTCTACTAAAGTCAACGGACTTGTGCCCTCTTACGGCAAGGACTGGATTTAGCCCACTGAGTATCGTACCGATGTGAAAGCACAATATATTTCCCTAAAAACCTGAATGAAATAGCTTGTTTATTTAAAACTACAGCAGCCAATTGCCCTCTCAAAACAAGCATTATAATTCAGAGCTCATGCTACTTCATTAGTTAGCATGGCAGCAGACTTGCTCTTTAGCAACTTCTTACCTTGTTAGGAAATCATGAAATGGAGCTTTTTCTGCCCGAGGCATTAGAAGCGGGTCACAGTTGTAAATTTTAGCTCTGTATTTTGGTAAAGGTAAATATTTGTAATCTTGAAAAATATACACTGTCAGTTTCCATCTATAGATTAGTATAAACTGTGCATTTAAATGGAAATGCAAATTCTTTCTTCTTTACCTCTGCTAAAGTCTGAAGTATATATAATGGTAAGGTGCATTTATTTCAAAAGATTTCTGGAAATCAGTTTAAACTTCTCTAAAGATTCTAGCTAGATGCAGCTGCAAAGAAATGAAAAAGAGGAGTGCCAAGGAAATTACATTACTGTCATTGTTAATTTGCTTTAAATAACGATGAAAAGTTGAAGTTCATTTTGTGCTAGCATTTCCTATTGGCTTATAACTGACTGGTGAATATTATGTTTTATAGGCTCTGACATGAAGTCTGTGGTTAAATATTTATCTTATGAACTGCTACATTTATAGCCAAAACTTTCCTCCAATTTGAACTACAGCAATAAAGTAACACATTGCTCCTTGAAACTGTTTGCATGTGAAATGATGTTAGCAGGTCCCATTTAATAAGGTTATCTGATCTCTCAAATTAATCAAACTGAGGTCAGTGATCAAGGTCTAGGTGCAAATGCATATAATGGGGCTAAATTCATCCTCATTGTAAATGTACTGAAACCAATGGACTTAAACCAGAGCTGAATCTGTCTCCAGATAACATTCAGTATCACTTAATAAGACCATACTCTACTGCATGTAGACATTGTTCCTGGATTTTGAAGCACCGTAAAGAGGCAAAATCTTACTGTGCTTCTAGACTGCAAGCTTTTGAACCTCCATGTCAGCCTTTTGTTGTTCTGTTAAAACTTTGTTGTTTGAACCAGTATTTAAGACGGGTTTGGTTAGCACTGTTTAAAGACAGTTTAGCAACCAGTATGGATGGAGGTCAGAATCATGTTGAAGTTAATCACAATTGCACTTGCATAACAGAGCAGAATATGTGTCTATTGTCTCTACCTAATAGAGCTCAGTGAATAATTTGACAAATTTAGCCCAGATTTCTGCTCCTAAATGCTTAAGTCTCTTGTTCCTACAGAGGGTGGCCTTGGAATTCATAAGCTCAGCCAGGCCCACCGACTGGGGGGACAAAGGAGGCAATTGCCCAGGGGTCTGGGTGATGTAAAAGGGCCTAGGGGCCCCCAGCCACCGCCAGCAGGGCTAAGGCAGGCTTCCTGCCTGCCCTTGCTCCACACCACTCCCGGAAGCATCAGGCACGTCCCTGCGGCTCCTAGGGAGGGTCTCCACACGCTGCTCCCACACCCAGTGCCAACTCTGCAGCTCCCATTTGCTGGGAACTGCGGCCAGTGGAACTGCGGGGGTGGTGCCTGTGGGCAGCAGTGTGTGGAGACCCAGTGGGCCCCCCGTCTAGGAGATGCTGCCAGAGGGGTGTGCCGGTCGCTTTCAGGAGCCACCCAAGGTAAGCGCTAACCACCTGATCCCCTCCTGCACCCCAAACAGCTGCCGCAGCCTAGAGCCTGCACCCCAACACCGTGCCCCAGCCTGGTGAAAGTGATTAGGGGTGGGGGAGATTGAGCAACGGAGGGAGGGGGATGAAGTGATAAGGGGCAGGACAGGGGCATGGTCTCAGGAAAGGGGCGGGGCAAGGGTCTTTGGGTTTGCGCGATTAGACAGTTGGCACCCCTACTGGGCGGGCATGTGGAAGCCCTGGCCGTGCTGGCAGCTCGCTGGGCACCGGCAGTGCAGCCGGCAGCTCGCTGGGCACCAGCCAGCACAGGCGCAGCACCGCCCAAATGTCAGGCGGTCCGCGTCCCCGCGGCTGCGGCTGGTGCATGCGTGGGGGCCCATTGACTGTTCTGCTCTAGGGCCCGGAATTGCTGTCAATGGACCTGAGCACAGCCAGACCATTCCTGGGCACAAGACAGAGCAACAGGCACCACTCAGGTATGGTGGCAGGCTGATGCTGTGCTGCGTTGGAAAGTGAGGAGGGCTGGTCTTGTGGTTAAAGCAGTGGCCTGGGCCTTAGAAGATCTGCGCTCAATTCTAGGGTCTGTCAAAAACTCCCTGTGTGACTATGGTCAAGTCAGTTAATATCTTTGTGCCTCAGTTCCCCATCTCTAAAATGGGAGCAATAATACTTCCGTTGTCTGTCTTGTCTATTTAGATTGTCAGAGCAAGGACTCTCATATATGTACAATATCTAGCATAATGCTGCTCTAGGCATTACCACAATACAAATATCTCACTGAACAGTTCCCCGCTCCGCTCCTCCGGAACCTATGCCAATGTAAACAGCAAGTTTTGTCTAATCCAGGATTTCCTTTTAGAAAGGGGAGTTATAGTCCATATTAGTCACACCACGAGGCTCTAAAGCTTAGTGATGAACGGCACCAGGTCTGGCTGCCACTTCCTCTATTCACTAGCAAAGGTAACCTTCAGTTTATTTTTCAGTTCATTCCCATTATTCTCTGAGAGGGAGAGACAATTGTAAAACTCAAAGTGACAGGAGGAATTAAAGCTCTATTAGAAAACTAAAAGGAGGTCATGCAATGATATCGCTCCCACAGTTCATGTAGAGACACCTATTACAAATTGATTGCATGATAAAAACTAAGTACAGCAAAAAAAATGACCTACGTTATGTTGTTCAATACCAATTACACTCCTTCATTAACAGTGACATAACTCAGACACATTGCGACAACAGCAGTCACTTGATAAAGTTTGGCAGATGAAATTTTCCACAAATTGAAAGAAAAATCAATAACTTTAAAAACATACATGCAGCACTGGCTACTTATATGGCTCTCATCACTGTAGTATCTCATTGCCACACAATCGTGAATGGATTTTTTTTTAGCCTCACAACACCTCAATGAGGATGTGGTATCCCCATTTGACAGCGGTTGGAATTGAGGCACAGGGTAGTTTATGTGACTTGCCCAAGGTCACACTGGAAGTTAGTGGCTGAACTATGAACTGGACCAGGTCTCCTGAGTCCCAGTCCCATACTCTGTTAATAAGACCATTGTTCCTGGGGTGAAGGGGCTCTTTGTGCTTCTTTTCTTTGCTAGGCAGGATATCTAGATTTGATTTCTGGTCCCCATTTCTTGCTTCTGTCACTGAATAGAAAGTGGAGCTTTGAGGGGGGAGTACAGTCCTGTTGTCCTCAGTTTAAAAAATAAGTACCCTCCCCTATGGTGTCTAGAATCAGGCCTCAAATATGGGAGAATTAAGATGGAGAAGATTTAAGAGTTACGAGTTGATGTGAAGAGCTAGCAATGAAAGTTGTTTGCATCGCTTTTTGGTCTTCCAAAACATATTCTTGAGCACCATCTACTGGGATCTTTTGTGTGTGTGTGTCTCTCTCTCTTTTACACACACACACACACACACACACACACACACAATCAAGCGATGTGGATACAAGCAGCACAAAGCCATTAATATTCTCCAATTGTTTTACTGAGTACTGCTAGGAGCCATGTTGCTGAGGGTCCCCACACAGGCCTCGGCCTTCCTAACTCTCTCATGGTGGGAGGTTTAGCATTGAGGAGACAGTGCTGTAGAGAACATTTGTCCCCTCACTCTGTTCCCTTCTCACCTGCTTAATCCAAAACCTGGGGAGCCCTCGCGTAAGGGCTTCTGTGTGGAAACGTGAAATGATGCCATGGAGACAGTGCTCCCCGCTTCCATGGCCACCTGCCTGGAGGCATTGCATTATCAGCTGCTCCACCTATTGAGAGGATCATATATATGGCCATAGGTATGGTTAAAAATAAGAAGGGGGACACTGAGATGGAAGAAGGAAGAAGCAGAATGGTAGGAGGCAAGTATTGGTGGCCATTATTTCTAGAGTCAGTTCCCTCGTTTCTATGGTGCTACCCTTTCGCAACCATGAAAAGCTTCAAAGTTCTCTAACTAGAGAGAAAGCAGTACATAGGGCTGTCCCCATTCACCACGTTAAGGAGACACGTGAGAAGTGTCCATTGTCACATACAGTATTCTTTAGATTTACTATGACTATGATTGTGGTTCAGAGAGTCCGCTCAAGGAGCCATAAATTTTGGTGGGACCATCAGTCGAGTCCCATAAAGATGCCACTAGAAAAACTGCAACTCTCGAGTACTAAACTTGTTAGTGTTAAAATATCAAGGGAAGTGATAAATCTATTCTAGGTGCTCCCTATATCCACCATTCATGCTTTGGCGTTCCCTGGGTACTACTGTTATAATGTCAGTCATAATGAAAGCAGGAGAGATTAAGCAGGATATTTTTAAATAAAAACAGCAAGGAGTCTGGTGGCCAGGGCCAGCTCCAGGATTTTGGCCGCCCCAAGCAGCCCCCCAAAAAAATCACGATCTGCGGCGGCAATTCGGCGGGAGGTCCTTCCCTCCAAGTGGGAGTGAGGGATCGTCCGCCGAATTGCTGCCGAACAGCTGGACGTGCCGCCCCTCTCCGAAGTGGCCGCCCCAAGCACCTGCTTGGTAAACTGGTGCCTGGAGCCGGCCCTGCTGGTGGCACCTTAAAGACTAACAGATTTATTTGGGCATAAGCTTTCGTGGGTAAAACCCCCACTTCTTCAGATGCCAGAAGTGAGGTTTTTACCCACGAAAGCTTATGCCCAAATAAATCTGTTAGTCTTTAAAGTGCCACCAGACTCCTTGTTGTTTTTGTAGATACAGACTAACACGGCTACCCCCTGATACTTTAAATAAAAAGAAGCCCTGATAACTTAGCTGGAGGTGAAGGGACAAATTACAGCCCTATGAGTCTTTGGAGCTCTATGATGATGGAACGTGTCTTGTGCTGCAGCAGTGGCAGGAGGAAACATTTTAAGCCAGATCGTCAGGCCTGGCTGTTGTGCACGGAGCACAGGTCAGAGGATGGTGGGCGAAGGTGGCTTTAAAGCTCTCCTTTGCACTAGCCTAGTCCTAGTGCTGCTTTGTGCATGGCTCGTCCTTCCCTTTCCCACCCCCATTTTATGCTAGAACAGCCTGAGGGCTTCTCTGGTTTACACAAGCCTGTAAAAGTAATAAGGGGCTGAAAATACTGCCAAGGATTGGCATTGAGGTAGGGTGTCGTGGCTATAATCCCTTTTTCTGACTACACTCCTTTTCCATGCTATGCTGACTGCAGGGAAGGTGCATCGAGGAATCGGTTCCATGCCACTGGATGATCACTTATGGCACTCCCTAGTTGGACAAGTTCCTTCTGGGCTAATAGACGCTATTAGGAGCTGTGAGAGTGGAGGCCAGTTGCCTCCTGTGTGAGTGTTGTGCTGATGAAAAGCAAGTATTCCCTGCGCACGCTCTACCTTGTGTGCCACGTGGGTATGCAGGCAGGCAGCCATAATTAGGCACGAACGTTGTTTCAGTAGGCCAGTTTAGAAGATACGGGGCTGGATTCACAAGACAAGATGGCCCTTTTGCACCACTCCTATAATGCAGTTGAAAATTGCCAGCAGAGAATCCTCCTGGTGTCGGGGGAAAACTGTGCTGCTGTCAGGTCCTACTCCTCTTCCACCAGGAGAGCCAGGGAGGAAGTATGGAGTAGCTACAACAGTCCCCTTTATCTATTTCCATTAGTATCAGATCCATTAAGGACTTAAACTAATGGTGGAATTTAGAACTGCCCACAGCAGCTCTAAGTGGATTCATGGGAGGAACTGGCCACAATAATCAGGGCCCTGGACATTGTCCCGTCTCTCCTGTACCGATCAGAACTCTAGGGCAGCAGAGAGAATTATTGGTGTATGTTGCTTACATTTTGTGTGTGAATGTTCTCTCTAATCGGGAGCATATTTTGGAGGATCTGTCAAGTAGATTTGGCTCATCCGATACAGTATCCAGAATGAGCTATTGAGCTGCAATTATTATTAATTATTATTATTTATTTATCATTGGTATTGCAGTAGCACATAGGAGCCCCAGTGAGGGGTCAGGAGCCCATTGTACTAGGCGCTGTTCAAATGCGTAAAAAAAGATGGTCCCTGCTCCAAAGAATTTACAATCTGTGTGTGAATTGAAATGATAAATCCTCGGCTGCGGCTTGGGAAATGTATTGAAACTGAAATCATGCAATCAAAATCCCTCTGCAAATTCTATTCCAAATTAGCTTTTGAATGTAAAGACTTCTCCCATTAAGGTGAGTGTTCAGGGCCCCCAATGAGCAAGGTACTTAACGTGTGCTTACGCATGCAAATTGTTCTGTTAAAATGAATGTGATTCAATATGTGATTGCTGAATCACATTTGAAAAGTGAGCCCCTATTTTTTTCCAGAGTTTTCCTTGCCATTCCTTAGAATGAAGCAAATTGATCAACGCTCATTGGGCTTATTAATGGTACAAATAGTAGGCCTACCCTGAATTACTGAGGGCTGAAGAAGAGCTCTGTGTAAGCTTGAAAGCGTCTCTCTCTCCACAACAAAAGTTGATCCAATAAAAGATATTACCTCTCCCACCTTTTCTCTCTAGTGTTCTCAGTAGTTATGTCAAGCCCTACAAATTCACTTAAATTGATGTGTAATATTTATTGCTGAAGTGGATTTCCCTTTTTGTAAACACACTCTACTTGCAATTAATAAAGCTCTTAGCATCAGCTTTTTGCAGGAAGTAATACCCTTCAGAGAAACAACTAAGTCGTTGATATGCTAACATGTTATCAAGATAGTTAGGAAGGAAAATCATACTGACAGTTGGAATTGAACTAAGTAATTTTCCTTTGGCATATTTTTAATACAGTTATTTCTGAATTTGTTGTATTGTTCTCTTGCTGACATCTCAAAAAAATATGGTATTGGAAGGATTGTAAAGGTAGAATGCAAATAAAACAGTCAGTTTTGATTAGAGGAACATTTGCCATTATGGTAAAAATCATTTTGTAGAAGAAAAGCTGAACCCATTTTGTTCAATACGGTGGAGTGAGGGTTTGAAAGGTAGAAAGCACTTCTTACCATTAATAAATTGTGAGCTGTGTGTGGGGGTTTAGGTTTTTCATAAGTGCAACTAAATACTTCTGGCTGAGGAAACTGCTGTTGGAAGCCATCTTGCTAAAATAAAGTGGTCTCACATTGACTGGGACATACAGATCCTGCACTTTACTTTGACAAGATGGCTGCCACAGCCATAACCTTAGAAACATAACTGTAATTTAAAAGTAGATCATAGGCGTATCCTAAGAGGGCTGGTAGGGCACAAAGAGCTTTATCCTCACAAACACTACTACGCTTATGGCCTTTGTGCATGGATGGGCACAAATCTAGTGTTTGTGCTCCCAGCGCATAAGAACTGGGCAGGAGTCCTGTGTAGTTCTAGACACTCCCAAAGGGGACCATACATCCAGTCTCCTCTCCGTATGAGTGAGGAGAAGTGAGCCAATAGTGGTGAGGTGGGAAAAGAGAACAGACTGGCCCCCTGTAGTCTGATTCACTGTTACCTTGCACCCTTTGTGTAGTCAATTACACCAGTACAAAGTGAGCGTCAAATACTGTCAGGGATATTGTGCCCCTCTCTGAGGCACAGAGAAGATTATAGAGCTTCCCCTCACTCATTGCGGAGGGGTAGTCATGGGATTTCCACTCCTCATCTTGCCAGCTTGAGGCACTGAAGGTCCTTAGAGCACAGAGGGGAAAATTCACTTCTCATAGAGGTTGCAGCAGACCTGCAGTGCAGCAGAACATAGGCTGCAGCAGGTTAACACAACATAACCCACCGCCGAGTGGAGCATTGGCGTGGATCGGGCAATTTGGGTCCAAGCTCACGCCGCATAGTCAATGGGCAGTTGTGCCCCTATTCCTGTCCAGAGTCCGGTACAGTGACAGCGGCGAAGCTCCAAACCCCACCTGCAGATTAGTACCCCAGTAAAAATTCTTGTGAAGAGGCCCCATTTACACAAAGCATTGTGCTGGGTGGAGTGATGAATTCTACCCAGACAGAGCAACAAGTGGTTTGGTGTGTTGGTTGCGGGTTTAGCAAGGAGATGAGTTAAATTCCATTTCTCACTTTTACCAAGCAAATGTTAACTAAGAAAAGAATTTTATAAATCTATTCTATCTCATTAACTTTGCTTTGTTTTAATAAGCAATAAAATTTATAAATAATGAAACAATAAGAAAAGCCATGTGCTAGTGGGTTATTAATGCAGGCCTAGGGCATTATAAGTCATGATGTTGAAGGCAAATTGACTTTAATCGCAAGGCCTGCATTAATTACTTAGTCATGTCTATTCCTTGCTATGATAATATCAATTTTTTTGTTTCACATGAGCGCATTTTCTGGGCAAAAAAGAAAATGATCCACAGTGCAGATTTTATTTTAATGATTTATGTAAGTTTTGCTCCTGCTGCTTTCACCAAACATTTCTAACACATGCTCGCACGCTGTCTTATTCCTCTGAGAGGCATTTCATTGCCAGTCGATGTCTTTTTCGGTCAGTAGCTCTCTGCACGCATCTAGACCCCAATCCACAAAACACACACATGCTCTAGTCCCACTGCAATCAACTGGACTACGCATGGTATGACAGCAGTAAAGCTAATCAATGTAGTAAAGATAAGCACAAGCATTCACAGGATTTTGGCCATAGATGGTTTCTTGAAAGTGGAAATCAGTGCTCTTGCAGCCTGTTTTTCCTCTCTTTTGCCTCTCAGTAAAATGCACCCGAAACAAGAGTGGTTGTTACACATTATTTGTGTTACTTTTCTGTTTCTAATGTGTTTCAAAATCCCAGATAAATATTCTATGTGGAATATGACATTCCCACCTGAAAAAAAGACACTGTGGTCCAAATTGTGTGGTCCTTTTGTACATGTGTGTTTATGTTTTGCCCTTTGAGCTTGATTCACAGAGAATGTGAGTCTGTTACAACCCCCAGCTACAGAGCCTGGCTTTTTATCTCAAGCTGTAGAGACCTATATGTTCCGTTATGGCAGTCCCTCGATCAATTCCTGATGCTGGCGAAGGTGGCAGCCATAACACATGCTCAATCCTTAGTTAGACGAAACCATTTTTAACAAGTTGTGATGGGAAATGCCTGTCCTCCTCCGCTTTCTGCAGGTGTTTGCAAGTGCAAGACCAAGTGCAAGGGAGCTCCTGCCCTACCATTCTTAACTGTCTTTCAATACTCTGAAGAATGTATATTCACTTCTCTATTGACTCTTCTCATTGTTTTGTGCATGGTCCTCCATTAAGATATTCAGCATGGCTGAAATTTACCCCTGTCCACAGCATCAATCACATTTCAGCCCTATTTTGAAGGCTTTCTGCCACATAGACCTTTTGCTGCCATTTTGGTCAGGGATAAATTCCACCCAATGTGAAAAATCCAGCTGCAATTAATTCCGGGATGCTGAGTGATGCCTATGGAAACACCTTCTTCCTAGCCTGGCTTAAATTTTTATATAGTAATCAAAGCATCCGTGTTCATTATGTGAGACCATCTTAGTGCAATGTGACTGGGTGCACCTGAAAGATTAAAAATATGTTTTTTGAATGAGCTTTGGGTAGTAACCAGGCAAATCACCTCAAGACAAGCCTTTCTGGAATGCTATTCTTCCCAGAAACGGCATGTTGCATTTTGAAAATTATTACTGTTAGACTGGATTTAATCCATGAATCGTTGAAACATGCACAGTGTAGCATATCAGTATTTTTTTTCCAAAGGAACATTCCTGATTTTAATGCAAATTAATTGCTACCTCATTGCCAGGGACGTTTGAAATATGAAGATAATATGCTAATGTGCAGTGGCATACATAAATAGTGTAGCAGGGATATTCATCTCTCTTGTAATCTCCTGGGTCATTGCTCTCCTCGTGTATCTATTCTGATCTACTTGAACAGCATGACTGGGAACTGAAGGGAGATTAGTTTTTTGGGCTGCAGATTGATACAGCTTTAACTCATTTGGAAAAAGGAGGGGAAAACCCCATGAAAAGCTTTCAGAATCCGATTTATTAAGGCCCAAACGCCACTGCACTAGCTGGGCATTCTGCAGCTAAGGAAAGGGGGGAAAAGGAATCCTCCTTCCAGACTGCAGGACAGCTGTGGCGATTCCCACAGCCACCCTGCTGATACAGGAGTCTCTTCAACTTCTGTTGCCCTGCTCCATAGGGTGGGTGGGCAATAGATGTATTTGCATTGCACTGGATGCACCCTTCTCACTGTCCTTGTTCCTTTCTACAGTTTGCTTTTGCCCTACCCTGAAAGCCCCCTCTGCTAGATTCCAAAGGTACACAGGAGGCAAACGTTTAATTACGCCTGGGACACAACATCTGAGGAAGAATGGCCCTAAGGCTAAAAATTTCAGAAGGGCTCAACATTCATTGAGGCCTCAAGCCCAACAGCTCCTATGGGGAAAAATGTGGCCACTAGATGCCTACATGGGGAAAAAAGTTCTTCTCAAAACTGGCCCTGAACTCCTAAACAAACGTGCTCTTTGAGGCGGTTCATTTAAAAAAAGAAAATGTGTTTCTCTCCCCAGTGGGGTGAGGATCACTGATAGGCACATCCACTTTTCCATGACAGATGCGAAAGGTGTGACACCCTACAATGCAAGTGCAACCGCTGTGCGCCCATCAACCCCCACTTTTGTGAGCCCACCCCAACATCTGCACATAGATGCCCAGGAATCACACTTGAACGTGCGATTGCCCGTGCAATTTCCACTGCACGCAAGAAGAGCTGTGAAGGTTGTTCTCTTGGTTTTGTTTGGTTTTTAAATAGATATAGGTGCACCCATTGTTGCTACCTCGAATCTGCTTAGTAGAATAAAATGGGCAGGATTTGCCTCTTTCTAAACAGAATTTCACTACATAGCCAGAGACCAGTAGTCAAATATCACTGGGCAAAATCAGAAAAAAAAAGTAGGATTCTCAAAGGACAGGATAGTGAAAAAGAGAAGCCCCGAGTAAAAAAAATTCTTCTATCCAACCTTGAAGGCGGCTCTAGAGGGACTCTGGTGGACGTTTTCAGGAACAGAGTCCCGCTCATAGACAAAATTCCTCAAGTTGAGGATTCCCTCCCTTCAGATAGAATTTGGGAAGAAGAGAAGAGGCAGTAGAGTCCTTGCAGGAATCTTAGCTATTGAGAACTTTTTAAGGTAGAAACATGAGAATATCTGAAAGTTGTTAAGAGCCAGGAACTTTCACCAGCTGCATTCAGAGGATACATTGAAGACAGGACTGAGGAGGGGAAAAATTATCTGTCATCAAGAGGGACAGAAACTCAGTGAAGCAGTTCAGAAAGAACTAGAGCAGCAGATAATTATCCTGGAGTAAAGACATACATGTATAGGAGAGAAGAAGAGTTACCAGAAACAGTTTGATACCAGCAGAGAATTAGAGTATTTAAGCAATAGGGGTTGACAGGTGATGCATTTCTGGGTGATTGTAGCATGCCTCAGGTGATGATGTAAAGTATCTTGACAGCCAGTTCATATCTGGATTCTCCCACACACTTTAGCTATCAATCTCAAGTGACTTTAATCACCTAAAAATTCACTGCTCAGTGTCTCTTTTGAAGGAATTTGAATCTAGAGATTAGAGCAGGGAAATTGTCACTCAGAACTCCTGGGTTCTATTCCTAGCTCTGCTAATGAGCTTGAACCCAAGTGTAATTTGGATATAGAAATAAAGACAACAGCTTAGAACAATACATTTCTGTGCACTGCTAACTCATCCTACATCATAGCCAGCCAGCCAATCAGAAGTTCTAATAGGAATTTTATAATCAATGAAAAATGGAAACTATATTGCCCAGTAGCTAGAAAACAAAACAAAAAAAAGTCAAGGGGTTTTTAAAAGTTGTGTCCCGATACTAATAAAATACAATGAATCTAAAAGAAATGACAGTTTCATACTTTAGGTTCTCTAAGCGAAAAGGAATTTACCCAGAGACCAAAGCATATGATTATTTTAATGGAAAAGCACTTCTTAAACTATCAGATGCAAAAGGATAAAGGTGGCAACTACTGAAACACTTTAGGGTTACAACATGAGTGTGTACTGCAGTAGTAAGATGCCAACAATGTCTTCTTACCCCCTTTAGCAGGGAAGATACTGTGAATGGCAGGGAATGACAGACATCCAAAATACATGCAGATCAGGGAACAGGCTGCAGCTCCATCCCTTTTGGTTCTCTGATTAGTCATTGGGTAGGCAAATGTGGACGGGACCAGCTGATTGTCTGCGGCGTGTCCCCAGTGCCCTCCTTACTTAAGCTAAGCCCCGGCTTTTCAAAATCCTCTTACTCTCCGGTTAGCTATCCTACCCTACCTCCCATTAGCTGTAGATTAGGAGCTGTGCCGCTTAGGATGTTGTGGCTCTGACCAATCACCTGTTTTTAGGGGTCAGAAAGGAATTTTTCCCACTGGGCCAAATTGGCAGGTAGTCAAATGGAGCCGGGGGGGGGGAGGGGGTTGCCTTCTTTTCAGCCTCCCTGTCGGGATCACAAGAAGAGCATGGGCGGTTGGGCCTAATGGTCGGAGAAATGGGTGGCCGAGCTGAACCAGAGTCAAGAATCAGGGCTGTGGGGCTCTCAGGGGTATGGTCGAAAGCAGAACTGAGGGTCAGAACCAGGGCTCAGAGTCAATGGGCGAGCCAAAGATGTGGTTGGGAAGTGGAGCCAGGGGTCAGAGCCAGGGATCAGAAGCTGCATGCCAGAGTCAATGGGTGAGCACCAAGCCAAAGACACGGCCAGGAAGCGGAGGCCTAGTGTCAGAGGATGGAGAGGGCAGGAACTGGAGCGGGCCCGGGCAGGATGGGAGCGGAAGCAGGGTCAAGCGCAGCTGCGGCATGGAACATGTTGAGCAACCAGTGAGCTCTGGCTGCTGCTGGGTCAAAGAGTCCCTTAGCTCCATTCCTCCATCGGTCGGGAGGTTCAGCCAATCATGCAGCCCCATCCAGGATCAGGTGTGTTGTTAGGAAACTGGCCCTATTGCGGCTGGCTCCCTGTGGCACAGCTAGGGACAAGCAATAGGATTAAGGGTCATATAACACAGTTGTAGTTATTGACTCATTGCATCTTGTGGCTCATGTCCAGTGCTGGTAAAGGCTAAAAGGGCCAGCTCCCAGTGGTAAATGAGACCCGGGAGTGCCCCGCTGGACCTTGTACTCATGTGGGGGAGGAGCTTGAAGTCTTTATGGACTGAAGTTCCCCTCACCCAGCCTTGTGGCCTCTGTCATTCCCCCCCCCCCCGCGCTTACACAGGTGCAGAGGTTGCACAATTGAAAGGAGTCCATTGGATAGACCAGGGAAGATCTAATTTAATTGCTAAATGCAGACACGTACCCAACAAAGACGTTAGCAGAATGATTTTGACCAGGTGTGGAAATGCTCATTCATTCTAATTAGGCCTGATTTGTAATTAACAGGGGTGGGTTTGATAGTGCGGGCTGCAAAAACTGACGTCTCTCTCGATATCCCTTTGTAAAAAATCAAACCCTCTCCTGAAATGTTGAAAGTCTCTAATGGGATCCCCTGGAATCACTTACTGAGGTGAGTCTGAAAGCATGAAATGGATAATTTGCAGGGTGGATAGAAATAATTTGTATTTCAGTTTCATTGGTTACATTCAAACTCATGTAGACCCATGTGGATACCATAAGATTTCTGTAGCCGATATCTGATCTTTGCTACATTAAGCTGAAGTAGGTACCTTTTCGTTTGCACCAGCAGCATCCACATGGGACCGTTGGAGTGTATCTTGTTGGTGCACCACTGCAGTCCACGCTCTGGTGAATGTAGACAAACTCTCAGACTGGGATTTTCAAAGGAACCTAGGATATGTCTATGATCACACAAGAAGTCTGCGGCTGAGCTGGAAGTTGAACCCAGCTTTTTTGAGTCCTAGTTTAAAATTAAAGCCAGGTGTAAACAAGGCTGATGGATCATTACCTGCTCAGTGGCCATTCTTGGGCAGAAAAGGGGATTGGGCAAAAAAATGTACATTTTAGCAAAGAAACAGCATGGAGTTCCCTTCCATGCCGACTGGCTGTCGCCTTGCTCCTAGCTGGAAATGCTTCTCAAAGAGGGGACAGGACTAGGAAAAAGAAGGGGCAGACACCCCAAGAGATCTCTCTCCCTGTCTCTGCCCATCGCATTCACTGCACATGAACAAACACAGGATACATTCATTGGAGTTGGGGGGAAGGGGTCCTGACCTAAGAAATTTGGTCAGTAAGACCACTGAAAGCATATGGTGAGAAATTCTGCTTGCATCTGATATAGTTTGTAAGGTAATAGTAAGTGTCTTAGCTTTATTTTTCTTGTAACCATTTCTGACTTTTATGCCTCATTGCTTGTACTCAAAATCTCTCTTTTTAGTTAATACACTTGTTTTAGTGTTTTAACTAATCCAGTGTTTAAATTGAAATGTCTGGGTACATCCATTTGGGGTGACAAGTTATATGCATATTATTCCCTTAAAGGAATAACAGACTCAAAAAATGTGTACTGCCTAGAAGAGGGCTGAGTTGGGCAGTACAAGACATAGGTTTCTTGGGGGGTGTATCTGAAGGGTGTGTTGGGGTCACCTCAAGAGGTTGTTGAGGGCCAGAGTGTTACCCAAGTGTGCCTGGCAGGCTGCGGTCACACACAGACACATGGGGTATGGCTTGAATGCCAGAAGGCTGGTTTTGAGCAGCCTATGTGGGAACTACTTCAGTAAGGCATCGTAAGGCACCCAAAGTTGCAAGATAGGGGTGACACAACTGCTCATTAGTCTGGATTGTGCGCTGGTATGTCACACCTATGCATAGCCTTTTATAAATTGCAGAGGTAAGAGTTTTGTACCTATTGTGAGAAGGACAAACGGAAATTATCAGAAGGTGACTTCACTCACTTCTCCCCCTGGAAAAAAGTTCTGTTAGAAATCACTAAGAAAAGGGAAAATACACAAAAGGTAACTCATTCTTGTAGATTTCACTCCATTTCATTGGATTCATCATCACTACATGGTAAACATTTGATAACAAACAAATAGGTAAGAGAATTGAACAGACAAATATGCCCTGGAACCTGACTGAAGTCCTGTAAGGGTTTAAAAACCCTCAGCACTGTAAATTGTGGAGGAAATGTCAATGGAGATTCATTATCACATTTTTCAGCCCCTCTGATAGCTAAAATAGGCTAGACAGCACTATCTTACTTGTTTGTTAAGAGAGGTTCCTGGGGCGCATATTTTCTCATGCACGTTTTCCATTTGTGCCCTATAGCTGAGCTAGTTTGACAGCAAGTGCATAAGCAGATAGAGTAAATACACCTATCAGGTAAGAATATCTGTAGACATTGTCGTTTTCAGTTTAGGCTTGCTTGATAATCCTCTGAATAATAAGTGGGAAAGTGTTTACCAAGAGTAAAACAGGTTGCTACCATGAAATGGATTATAACATTAAAAGCATCTATTCCATCCTGAGGGAAATGGACTGCAAGTTTCAAGGAAAATAAGTGGAAAGAGCAGTATCATTATATGCCAGTGAGAACCCTCACAAAAAGATGGTGTCATGCTCAACTCTTGGATTTACAATCTATATAGTGGTGAGCATCTTTAAACCTTGGGCTATATGAACTCTAGTTCTAAATTTTATGGCTTAAGCCCATCTCTATTCATCACCACTTTCCAAACTTCAGTAAAAGTCTCTCTCTCCCTGTAGTTTATCTATTCTTGTGAAACCATTTTAAGACACAGCAGGCATTGAGATGTCTCTTTTTATTAGTAAAGCAATCAATACAAATGCAGAAAAATCTCAATCTTCAGGGTTAGCCAAGTATAGTTCATGCCTCTGTCAAAATGTGTGAGCTGGTGTGGGGCTGGGAAGGAATA
This sequence comes from Trachemys scripta elegans, assembly GCF_013100865.1. NCBI lineage: Eukaryota > Metazoa > Chordata > Testudines > Emydidae > Trachemys > Trachemys scripta. Next base: position 24,444,945 of record NC_048311.1, read on the forward strand.
AGGGAAACAGAAGGATAGCTGGTAAAGGACAATGATGTGGTGAAACACAATAGCATTTTGATGAGACTCATCCAAGGAGATGCTCAGCTGTGTGTCAGGAAAAGAGAATTGCATCTCAGGGAATACCTGAGAGATGGAGAAAGCTTTCATGCATTCTCAAGTGAGGAAGTAGCTTACCACTGGGGTAGTTTGCTTAGGCTAGTAAAATGTTGCTATAAGAACATAAGAACGGCCATACTGCTTCAGACCAAAGGTTCATCTAGCCCAGTATCCTGTCTTCTGACAATGGCCAATGCTAGGTGCCCCAGAGGGAATGAACAGAACAGGTAATCCTCAAGTGAGCCATCCCCTGTCGCTCATTTCCCAGCTTCTGGCAAACAGAGGCTAGGGACACCATCCCTGCCCATCCTGGCTAATAGCCATTGATGGACCTATCCTCCATGAATGTATCTAGTTTTATATTGCCATGATAGAGGCTTGTAAGAACATAAGAACAGCTGTACTGGGTCAGACCAAAGGTCCATCTAGCCTAGTATCCTGTCTACCGACAGTGGCCATTGCCAGGTGCCCCAGAGGGAGTGGACCAACAGGCAATGATCAAGTCATCTCTCTCCTGCCATCCATCTCCATCCTCTGACAAACAGAGGCTGGGGACACCATTCCTTACCCATCTTGGCTAATAGCCATTAATGGACTTAACCACCATGAATTTATCCAGTTCTCTTTTATATGCTGTTATAGTCCTAGCCTTCACAACCTCCTCAGGTAAGGAGTTCCACAAGTTGACTGTGCGCTGCGTGAAGAACTTTCTTGTATTTGTTTTAAACCTGCTGCCTATTAATTTCATTTGGTGCCCCCTAGTTCTTGTATTATGGGAATAAGTAAATAACTTTTCCTTATTCACTTTCTCCACATCACTCATGATTTTATATACCTCTATCATATCCCCCCCTTAGTCTCCTCTTTTCCAAGCTGAAGAGTCCTAGCCTCTTTAATCTCTCCTCATATGGGACCCGTTCCAAACCCTTAATCATTTTAGTTGCCCTTTTCTGAACCTTTTCTAGTGCCAGTATATCTTTTTTGAGATGAAGAGACCACATCTGTATGCAGTATTCGAGATGTGGGCGTACCATCAATTTATATAAAGGCAATAATATATTCTCCGTCTTATTCTCTATCCCCTTTTTAATGATCCCTAACATCCTGTTTGCTTTTTTGACCGCCTCTGCACACTGCGCGGACATCTTGAGAGAACTATCCACAATGACTCCAAGATCTTTTTCCTGACTTGTTATAGCTAAATTAGCCCCCATCATATTGTATGTATAGTTGGGGTTATTTTTTCCAAAGTGCATTACTTTACATTTATCCACATTAAATTTCATTTGCCATTTTGTTGCCCAATCACTTAGTTTTGTGAGATCTTTTTGAAGTTCATCACAGTCTGCTTTGGTCTTAACTATCTTGAGCAGTTTAGTATCATCTGCAAACTTTGCCACCACACTGTTTACCCCTTTCTCCAGATCATTTATAAATAAATTGAATAGGATTGGTCCGAGGACTGATCCTTGGGGAACACCACTAGTTACCCCTCTCCATTCTGAGAATTTACCATTAATTCCTACCCTTTGTTCCTGGTCTTTTAACCAGTTCTCAATCCATGAAAGGACCTTCCCTTTTACCCATGACAACTTAATTTACGTAAGAGCCTTTGGTGAGGGACCTGGTCAAAGGCTTTCTGGAAATCTAAGTACACTATGCCCACTGGATCCCCCTTGTCCACATGTTTGTTGACCCCTTCAAAGAACTCTAATAGATTAGTAAGATATGATTTCCCTTTACAGAAACCATGTTGACTATTGCTCAACAGTTTGTTTTTCTATGTGTCTGACAATTTTATTCTTAACTATTGTTTCGACTAATTTGCCCTCTACCGACGTTAGACTTACCGGTTTGTAATTGCTGGGATCACCTCTAGAGCCCTTTTTAAATATTGGCGTTACATTAGTTAACTTCCAGTCATTGGGTACAGAAGCCGATTTAAAGGACAGGTTACAAACCTTAGTTAATCTTGTGCTCTCCAGCTTAACCTGTCTGCAGGTATAATACAGTCCATGAGTTATGTAGAGTGCTGCTCTCAAGACCAGAGGGAAAAAACACCTATGGGCTTTGGCACTATTGCACATGGCAGTTGCATCCTTGGTTGGTCACAGGTCTTGGCTGTGTTGCAAGCAGATGTATTCTGGTTGGGGGGAGGGATAGCTCAGTGGTTTGAGCATTGGCCTGCTAAACCCACGGTTGTGAGTTCAATCCTTGAGAGGGCCACTTGGGGATCTGGGGCAAAATCAGTACTTGGTCCTGCTAGTGAAGGCAGGGAGCTGGACTCAATGACCTTTCAAGGTCCCTTCCAGTTCTGGGAGATGGGATATCTCCATTTTAAAAAAAAAAATCAACAGCCACTCTGTTTGGCCCACTAACACCTTGTATTATTTTTTTTCTAACAACATTTGCATTGCTGAGCTAGGAACTCAAGGACATCATCCTCGCCTGTGCACCAGATACTTTAGCCACTTGGGTTATTCTAGCACACACAGAAATTCTGTACTGGGCGGAGAGAACTCTGTCACGAATTGTATCCCCAGAGAGTGCATGTAACCCCAGAGAGATCTAGAGCTTTCCAGTGTGCAGAGCAAGATATAGGTGCCTAACTCTCAATGGGAGTTAGGTGCCTAAATACCTTTGAGGTTCTTTGCCTTAGGTGTCTGAGTCACTTAACTACTTTTGAACATTTTACCCCTGGTAAGGATTAGGATCTGCTATCCCCACTTCACATGCTTTTTAACATTTATCCCTGCACAGTTTGAGAACTAGTCCTTTAATCTTACCCCAACGCCTTATTAACCATAATTATTCTGAAATGTGCATCATTGCCCTTTATGTGGCTTATATAATAAAGATTCAACTCTGTTTGCAAGGGATTTTCACTGGGAATGAATCTGGTACACTACGTGCAAACTCGGAAAAGTAATGTTTTAACTACTATTCATTCCCATTGGTCTCATTCCCTGTATGATGTCCTAGATTTACAGAATACAAATTACACCACTTACTCAACACACCAGGCCCAATAAGAAATCCAGAGATTTCTAAATTGCTATATCGTGTCTATGACTCATTTAAAGATAAGTGTGCAATCTCCATCATTAATTTTAGGAGAAAAATATGACGGTTAGTTGCATTTATACGAATCTTATGGAGCGTGTATCTCTTCTATAAGTATTGTATTTAAGTATGCATGTAAGGATTGGTATATTGGTGTGTAAGAGAAAGACCTGTAAAACTGTCCAAAGGACTTGGATGCTCACTTCCCATTAAAATTAATGGGAATGGGGCATTCGAACCCCCATGTGGCTTAGACAAACATGGCCATACAAGAAGAGAAAATCTGGACAGGGTTCTGGGAAGAATGGGGATCCAATGGAGATGCATGGGGATCGGTGTGATATGGCTATGCTACTTTTAGGTGTAAGAAACTGGTAGCAGCATTCTGCACATGCTAGAGTTAGGCAAACTGGGATTTAAACGGGATTTAGGGAGGGGAGTGTGATGTTCTGAGGATCACCCAGATTATTTCAGGGTTCTGTCACTGCCTGCCTTGTAACTTCGGGTGCCTTAATGTTATGTTGCTGTGGCTCAGAGGTCTGCCATGAGTAGCCAGCCTCCTTCATAAGGTTTCACCCTGGATTCCACCAGGCTAGTAACTCCTTGTAGGGTGACTTCAATAACCCCTTTGGGGTCCCAAATCTCCCCAAATCCATCTCCCTGAGTTCTTAACTAATGGAGACTCTGAATTTTCCCTTCTGGTTTGTCACCCCAGAGGGCGTGAAACCTGCCCCCAATATCAGTTCGCTTTGTGACACACACACCTCACATATTCTTTGGGGTTTAAACCCCCCTGTTCTCTCCTAGGGGCGTCCGGACCCTGATTGTGATAGGGAGTCCTAGACCAGGCAAGAGGAAATGGAGTAATGACTTATGTGGACCCATGAGAGAGGACGACCTAATGTCGGAAGCAGGTTACAGTATTGCCAATCCCAAATGTTCAAAAATCATGAGTCAGGATCACCAAAAATCATGAGATTGGGTCTAAAATCATGAGATTATGTAAAAATAATAGATCCGGTGTTCTTTTTATTTGCCTTTTGCTTTTTGAGCCTTTATGGTGCACTGGGGTCAAATATTGAAGCTTTCTCCACAGCCACGAGGGCTAGAAACTTACTTTTTCTTTAAGAATGAAGGCTAAGATCGTCACACATCCACTTGACTCCAGGAGCTGGGGCTTTAAGGAAAACAATAATGATCATGAGACTCATGACAAAATCACGAGAGTTGACAACACTGATTATCCCACCTCGGCCTACTGCAGGTTTCTTAACACCTTCCTCTGAAGCATGTGGGGCTGGCCATTGTCAGAGAGAGACCACTGGACTAGATAGACCCTGGGTCTGATCCAATCTGGCAATTTCCATGGTCCAGATGAAGATTTCAGTAATAATCACACCTACCATCCATTGGATATAAAGTAGATATACACATACAGTCTCTACTACCATGGCAATTTTTAGGTCATGAGATAATAATTGCACTGGATTAACAGAAGCAAATGAAAATATGTTAAATATATATTGGGATAAAATCACTGGACACATTTTCGGGCAGTAATGAAACAGTACTAAATTGAAATTAAATAAGCAGACATTGTAGCAAACTGAAATCTTTAGTTCTTCAATTGGGTAGCACAATCTGTTATCCTAAATTAAATTTCCAAAGGAGTAAGTTTTCAGATGTTACATACTTCATAGCTTACAGGGACACTATCTAATTAGCTATTTATATGCAAGGCATACTAAAGGATAATTAGAAACATGGATTATGCAAAGGCAATTAGACTGACAGAGGGCGAAGGAAGCTAACATATTAAATCAAATTTGTATATATTCTTATATAGTTTATCATGTGTCGTTTGGGTTGTATTACATTAATACTTCATTTAATATGTTGTTACAGATAATACTGTAATCCACTAATTTGTAAATTAAACATGTGCCCTCCTAAATACAACATCCAGTCACCCAACAAATCATTTAAGCCTCCAGGAAATGTTAAATTCAGTTACACATGCATTCAGTCTCTTGGGAAGTGCCCAGTGCATCTTTAATTGCCTGTAACCAATTACCCCTTTGAAGAAGGGGTATTGCTGCCCTTATAATATTTTATTACATTCCAAATACTTATATTGCCAGGGGAGCGGTGTTCAAACATGAGGGAAGTTTCTCATTGCACCAGCCAAGGAGCCGAGGGAGCTGTGGGGAAGTGCCACTTCCTCAAGCTATGTAGAGGAGGAAGAGCACTTCCTCTGTGTTTAGCAGAAGAGGAGAAGGCTGGAGCTGGGTTCCCCACTCCTTCCCCTGTGCCAGGATAACCCATTGACGGAAGGCCAGAATAATATTGCTTCTAGAAATATATCTATAAATCCCTCATGTATGAATTAAGGATCTGAACATGGAGAGTAAGGAGAGATGAGCATCCTCTAGCGTATGAGATGTGCATCTATGGGAAGGAGAGATACTGATGAGGCTTTTACCCCATGACTGAGAGAATACACCAAGGATGCCTGACCTATCTACTTTTTCCATTATGAAGATAGATGCTAAATACGATTTCCTCACAAGGAAAGATATGGCTCACTTCAGAGTCTTGTGTGGCAGTCATGTGACAATATTGAAGGCACTGCAACAGTGAGTGATGTGGCTGGTTTTGTTTCCAGACAGTTGAAGAATCTATAAGATTTGCCGCCCGTAATCTGGGAAATCTCTAGTAGAATTTTCACAGTACTTTGTTCTGAGTAAGATGTAGGTTGGGCAAGGGAGAAAAGAGGCAGATTCATCTCTCCAGAGGGATTCCAGCTTCTAAGAGTGGAGTGAACAGTGGATAGCATTTAGCCATTGGTTACATTGGAAATATGGGAAGACACCTGCTTTGGAGATAACATTTCTTGGAAGGAGGTGGTGGCCATGCATGCATCTGAGCATGACTTAGGTTGAAATTAAATTTGATGGAAGGGACTCAAATAACATTCTTTCTCATGTGGAATGTTTATAATCTGAAGTGACTCCTAGATATGAAATAAGATGTGACTCTAACAGGGCTGTTACCCCATGACTCAGAGAATATGTGACTGGTGACATTTTTTGTTTCTTCTGCTCCTTGGAACTTCCAAAAGTTGTTGGGAAGGGGCCTGCTGGAATCTCATAGAAGGGGAAAATGTGCGTCCCATCTTATTACAAATCAAAGTTTAGGAGTGGTTGATGCACCAGGAAACCAGCACTTGTCCACAACCCTCAGACGATAGCCAAGATATTTTAAAGATGTTTTGAGGGAGAATCCTGGATTTTGTTTGTTAAAATCCAAATATTTTAATTAAATGAAGGAAAATCTGGGAGGTTGTCTGCGAGGATGAGGATCACCCTTTATTTGTTTTATTAAATCTGAAAAAAGAACTTTACAAACACCCAGTAAAACCACTTAAGTGAAGTATTTATTTGATTGCGGGAAAGGTGGATTAGAGTTATCATCAATTTCAACCCATTTCTAATGGAAAATGAATATATGCTTCTTTTCAACAACATAGCAAGCTCCCAACATTTCAGAAACCCTCCTTTCAGTTACATCATTGTAAATCCAGAGTAACTCCATTGAAATCTGAACTTAGACTGGTGTAACTGAAAGCAGAATTTAGCCTCTAGACTGTGTGTGTCTTGTGCATTTATTCATCAGCCTATAATGGAATGAAATTTGTCATCTTAACTGAATTTCTGGATGAGAATCAATGGATCATTAGACTTAATTACAATACATCAATGTCATCCTAGTAAGATTTATATCTAATGAAATAATTTCTGTGATTTAATGTACTGTCATTACCAAGTTCCCCCAATAACTATAGATATCCAAACCTATTTTCTTTACATTATTTTCAGATTGATTCATCCACTAGGATCCAAATTTACAGGCAACATATTGACCTTAAGAGGTGGCTACATATTAACGGTGCAGTGAAAATATCTTAGTCCATCTAGAATACAAAATGGAACACCTAATGTAGCAGCTAGTTACACATATTCATCACTAGCAGAGCTGGGACAAATAGTTTGTTCACCAAAATGCAGTTTTGGTCAACCCAAAACTCTTCACAATTTTGACACTAATAGTTTTGGCCTCAAAATATTTGCCCCCCCCCCCCCAAAAAAAAACTGGGGAACGTGAGGGAAAAGAGGAGGCAGAGGTGGCCTCCCTTTATAACCGTTAGCCCCGGGATGTCATTTTCATTCTCTCTGGCCCAATGAATAGTCATTGTCATTATGAATTGCCACTCTGAATGACAGCGAACACTCTTTGGGCCAGAGTGAGTCAGGAAGAATGACTCTACAGACTGGCAGGTTAGGGCATTCAACAAAGTTCTGGAAAAACCTAAATTCAAGTCCCTGTTCTAATGCCTAGTTATTTATACAAAGTGGAGAAGCTTCAGCGGGATAGATTGGGAGAGCCCTTCCTCAGAAAATCCTCAACCTAGGGAGCTAAAGCATTCTCCTGCAATGCCAGAGCCCCAAGTTCAAACCCTTTCTCCATATCAGGCAGAGAGGGAGTTGAACCTGTCTCCTACATCCCAGGTGAACCCACTGGGATAAAGATTATAAGGAAGAATGCTGACATCTTGAAAATTCCAAGCATATTTAAATTAACCTGGAACCGATTTTTTCAGTTTGATGAAATTTTTCACAATTTTTGGATTTGGTTTCGCTTTTTTTCAGAATTGCTAACTGAAAACTCAGTTATTGGCCCAACTCTAATCACTAGTGATTTGATTCCTGCAGCTCAATTCTACAAGTTGTTGAGCAATTTTGGCGCTGATCTAGCAAAGCTCTTCAGCACGTGATTAACTTTCATCATATGAATAGCCCTAGTGTTGCCTAGTGGATAGAGCACTGGAGTAGGACTCGGGAGACCTGGATTCTTTTCCCAGCTTTGCCACTGGATTTCCGGGTGACCTTGGGCAAGTCACTTCACATACTCGTGCCTCAGTTTCTCCGTCTGTAAAGTGGGGATAATGAGAATTTACTCCTTTGTAAAGCATTTTGAGATCTATGGCAGAAAAAATGTTATATAACATTTAATATTCTATTATTACTCGGGTGTTTAGAGTTGAGCACATGTATCAGTGCTTGGCTGGATCAAATCCCGAGTATTCAACAGTTTGCATGATGCCGCCCTAGGAGCCAAACTTACCTTAATCATCTTTCATTGTCTCTCTCAATTCCCTTTTCGCCTCTTGCAGTTCAACTACCTCAAACAACTTCATTTCTGAAGATGGCGGCACAAACAAAATGCCAAGACAAATAAACGAAGTATGTGACCACTGACATGCTGATGCAGCATAAGTGATTAACTGTATAATAAGTCATTTAAATGATCATCTCAGCAGCAATTATTGGTTAATAACAAGCAAAATAAAACAAGATGGATAACACATCAAACTGGGAAGTATTTCATTATTTTAAGAAAACATTTCCTTAGTTCTTTTAATTCTCATTGAGGGTGAACTTCTCCCTCTAGAAGTCCAGTACAAGGCCTATGCATACCTTTAAGTACCTCTTAATGTTTATTTTGTGACCCTCAGTAGACTTAAGTGGTAAATATACCTTGTCCCAGCCCTCTGTCATATGAGAGAGAACTTTTCAAGGCCCAAATGTGGGCTGCAGCGTGTGACTAAGATTGCCAACCCTTGAGAATTGTCATGGAGTTTCCCGGAATTAAAGAGTAATCTTTAACTACAGATAATGTCATGTGATGAGGAATATGTCCAACCAAAATTGTCAACCCAGAGGAGTCCAGGAGAGGCTGAGGAGAGAAGATAGATCCTCACAAAAGAGCAACTGGGCCCAGCTGGAGACTGGGGTGCATTTAGGATACCCAGGAAAGGAGTGGACTTTTTCTTAATGACTTAGCTGGAGGGTCAAGTCACTGCAGCAAGTTACCGCAGCAACAAAGTCAAACTGGGACATTTGAAGAGCCAAACTAAGTGAGGAGAAACTGAGGCAGCAGCTAGCTGCATAGACGGTGCTCCTGCACAGTGAGATCCTTCCTTAAGCGTAAATGGGTCTTGTGTAACCTCATGATGCTTCCTTTCTTATCTAAGGAATTTTCTACCTGAAAAGTCAGACTGAATTTATGTGGAACTTGCGTTACTTTGGCATCAAGTTGAGGGAGGTCCCTCAAAATGAGGCTTTCCCTCTGCACAGGGATGAACCCATAAACCTCAAGCCTTTAAATCATACTGGCCTTACAGGACGGGAGTGTTTATAGGGTAGGAAATTCCCTGCTGGAAATATGGGATTTTAAAGGTAGACCTGTCTGATTAATAGTGAGCTCCTAATAGGGGCCCCAACCCTACAATCACTTCTGCACATGCTTAACTTTATTACCATGAGTGAAAACTAATGGGACTACTCATCCTAACGAAGTTAAGTGCATGTGTAAGTGGCTGAAGAATCATGGCCTTATTTGACAATTTGTTGTATTTATCAGATAATTTTTGGTCTAATATCTTTTTAATTATCTTCCCAGCTTATAGAGTTGCCTGAAAAAAAAATCATAGATATTCACACACCTATAAATGAATTTCACACATCTAAAAGTATGCATAAATAATATTTTAAATTATTCTGCCAGTTGTAGTCTAAGGACTGTACCTGTAACTAATTTGTTAACTCAGTTTAAAACAAAAAACAAAAAACAAAACCCACCAGCCACAATCTTCCTGCATTCAAATTTTGCTTGAGCTAAGAAGATCATTGTGCTGATGGAGTACTCCAGCTGAGAGCTGTAGAAGCTGAAGGGTTGTCCATCTGGCACATCAATGGAACACACTGATGAATATTTGAGGCATCTTTTGTAGCTGTTCCCAAAACCAGTTTAGAGCTGGATGCCAGGCCAAGAGGGAATTTGGCTGCTCTGGCTTGGTGGATGGATTTTGGAGATAGAAGCTGCACCTGCATTTGCTTTTGCTGCTTGGAGCTGCTAGGTAGTAGAAAGCATGAATAGGGAAAAACTAGGACATCATCCTGACTAGCCTAAGTGCCTAGTACTGTGCGATACATAGTACCTTTGGTGAGAATCAAGGGCACTTTGCATGTCAGAAGAGCTGCTTAGCATCTGGCAGGATCAGGCCCTAATTAATGTTGAAGTGTGAAGCTTAAGCACTTCTTCCTATGCTAACGTAAAGGGAAAGAACTGGACATTTCCATTTATTGTGTCCGCTCTTCATTATTAACAGAAACAGTGATTAACTAGGGAAGGAAGAAGTGTTATGTGACTACCCATGAAATGCTCTTATAACACCAGAGATGGATCAGCCCTGGGCAAGCAAAGTAGAACCAAATTCTGCCACGCTGACTAACTCCAAGTTGTGCCTCATAAATCAGGCTAGCCCCCTTTAACAGGATTACTCGCAGAGTATATGTGCTACTTGGTGTAAGCAAAGATATCATAATCAGGCCCACGGGGACTAGTTCGTGCCTTGAAAGTCTAAATTTCCCTTGTGAAACACAGTTTTCCCCAGGTAAAGTTGTCTCTTCAGTCTGAAGTCTGTCACAAGCCATGTTAATGTTCCTTGCATCTTTGTGTTTATCACTTCATGTAACATGGCAGGCTGCCCATGGTCTGGAGAGCGTGGGGCTAAACCAGCCCTGATTACAGGAGGAGCCACTCTTGGGTTGAACCAGGAGGTCCCACTGTAAAAGGCAGCAGGAAGCTACCTGGAGGAATGTGGACCGTGTAGTGGAGAAAGGAGCTGAGTGTGCCAGAGACAGGAAGTCTGGCTGGAAGCTGGGAAAGCCCAGGACACTCAGCTCGGTTTGTAGACACGCTGCAGGGAGCAAGAAGGGTCCTGCATCAGCAGGGAGGAAAGTGCAAGAAGCTGGAGAGCGTGAGGAAGGCTCTCCGAGCAGGGAGAGGCCTTGTCCAAGAAGCAGAGGAGAGACTGGAGAAGGATAAACTCCGGGCAGGAGGTACTGGGAAGCAAGCAGATACTCAGGGAGGGCTAAAACTGGGTGAAGAAGGTGAGAGTTTGTGGTCTGTTTTTGAAAGACTTTGTTATTTTGGACTCTTGGGAGAGAGAGAGAGATTGAACTGGGGCTGGGGGTCTAGATAGCCAGGGTGTACCCAGTAGACAAAATATATGGGATCCCTTGTGGGGCTTGTTTGAACTACCGTTGAACTCTGAGTTCTGAAAGGTCCCTGAAGAAGTGGGGGAACAGAGACAGGGCACCATAGAGTGATCTCTGGCCGTGAGGGGTTGCTGGAGAGGCAGCTGTCAATGTTACACTTAACCACAGAGCATTTTGATTAAATAACTTTTGGGGGAGCCTGAATAAAAAATGTTTTGATTTCCACGTTAACACCATGGAATTTCCATGTGAAAAGTGCCACAGAGCTGTGACTCGTGAAGGAGCAACCAGACCCTTTCACTACAGGGCATAGCCAGCCTTTTGGATTCACGTAGTTATCCCTCAGAATGACTGAGTCCTTGGGAGCATTGCCTAGATTTCAATCTATCTTTGTGAATAGAAAGCAAAGCTTAAAAGTTGGCTGCTGCAAGGAATCTCTCCAAAGGGAATCCAAAATGACAGCCAGCATATCACAATTCTTGCAAAGAACCCTGGGCATTGGACGGTATGATCATGGCACTTGGAAAGTGACAACACTGTGCAATAGGCTTCTGGAGACCAGAGCATATGGTCATTTTGGAAGCTTTGAATGTGCTCAAAACAAACCTGATGTTCTAATCTAAACTGCTTGCTTTAAGCAAAAGCCATCATTAATATACTTGCCTCTGAGTCATGTTGCTCATACACTTCTCTAGTCTTGAAGGCTAATTAGCTTTAATATGTGCATAAAAATAGCACAATCTCCTCTATTAAATGAAACCTTCAATTGAATATCTCACCACATCCAAATCATATTGTCACTATGGATAGAGAATGAGGCATCTGTCTGTTCCACATTTATCTCCTGACGTTTCTTGAAAGAGCTTTTCTGCTAGTGGTGAATCATAGAAATTAGAGAAGGAAAAGATATATTTACATGTGGCCATCTTCCTGCTCATTCAGGATTGTTACCTACAGTATATCTGTTTTTAATTGATTCACACCACAGAATTGCCATATTTTCCTTGGGAAACTATTACACACTTTACCAGACCTCACTGTTAGGATGGTTGTCAGTGACTGGCAAACCTTGAAAGGATTCCATATAGCCCAGCTAAGCTCAGTAAATGCCGAGCCACGTTTTCTGAGGTCTAGTGCATGTGGGTCAGGTTCATGTAAGTGTGTCAGAAACAAAAGTATGACACTGGTCCATGGCACTATGATACCAGCACGTAAGAATACATGCTTGAGCATGTGTGCTTACAACAAAATACATTAGCGCGAGTATCATGTTAACTAATTGGATTTTAGAAGCAGCTTTTAGGAATTTCCCGTTCCCCAAAGCTAGGAAATGGGGACGCATGCATTTGTTGTATTTTTTTAAAGTTACCAAAATATTCCAACCCTTTCCACACAAGCCTCCCCAAAAATGGTGTCACTTGTACCATTATAGTATGAGTTGGCTTATCCATTTCTAATTTTAAAATGCACAACTCAAGATGGATGAATGCTGCAAAAGAATTTTCTCTGAATATTCATTTAAGCAAGTAACTCAACCAGTCAGGGAATGGAGGCAACATGGTGTCACTTATGTAACTAACCACCATAGCACGGAATTTAAATGGTGATTGGTGACCACTCACAACAACATCTTTGTGTCTTTAACAGGCCAATGATTACACTGAAGTAGTGCAAGAATAGTTTAGAATAACCAATACATTCAAGAGTTTCACAAGTGTTTCTGGGGCAAGTGAACAGAGAACTGATTTTATTAACCTACCTCTTTATCTGTTGTGAATTATACATTCAGTTCTACACACAACACTTAAGAATGGGATGTAGTCCTTCTCCCCCATGCACTCCTCATATTCTTTATTCCATGACATCCATCCTTCTGACCACTAACCCATGCTGCTCATCCTCACAGGCCCTAATGATATTGCCAGGTATGACCCTGAGTAGATCAGGGGTGACTACAGGGATCTGGAAGAGGAGGGTGAAGGAACCGGGCACAGGCTCTGGTCTCGTCCATCCTCCTGGTTGCATGTAAGGACCCAGGAAGGGACAAGCACATCCTAGAGATGAATGCATGGCTGCCTAGAGGGAGGGCTCCAGCTTCCTTGACTGTGGGATGCTGTTCCTGGAAGAAGGTCTGCTGGGAAGAGATGGGGTCCACCTGACCAAGAAGTGGAAGAGCATCTTTGGCCAACTTGCCAACCTAGTGAGGGAGGCTTTAAATTGGGTTCAAAGGGGGCAGGTGACAAAAGCCCTCAAGTAAGCATAAAAAAGGTGACCTTAACAGAGGGCTAAATATTGGGCTGGGGGAGATTGAAGTGAGGGGGAATTACAGCAGGGTCATAGGAGGAACAAGAGGGAAATCCATGGGGGAACCTGCTGAGCATCTTGGATGTCTATACAAAGATGCAAGGAGTATGGAGAATAAGCAGGAAGAACTAGAAGGATTAATAGATATGCTAAATTAGGACTTAATGGGTGTCAGAGAGACTTGTCAGGATAAGTCTTATGATTGGCATTTTGGTATAGAAGGGTATAGCTTGCTCAGGAAGGACAGACAGGATAAAAAAGGAAGGAGGTGTAGTGTTATACATCACAAATATAGACACTTGTTCTGAGATCCGGAAGGAGGTGATGTAAAGTACTTCATTAAGTTACCTAGGGAGATTGAAGAACAGGTTCGACAAACACCTGTCAGGAATTGTCTAGGTTTACTTGGTCCTGCCTCAGTCTAGGGCAGGGGTCGGCAACATTTGGCATGTGGCTCGCCAGGGTAAGCACCCTGGCGGGCCGGGCCAGTTTATTTACCTGCTGACCTGGCAGGTTCGGCCGATCGCGGCCCCCACTCGCCGCGGTTCGCCGCCCCGGGCCAATGGGGGCAGCGGGAAGCTGCGACCAGCACATCCCTCACCCGTGCCGCTTCTCGCC
>NC_048311.1:24459476-24634981 GCF_013100865.1 Trachemys scripta elegans
AGTGGGGGCTGCGATCGGCCGAACCTGCCGCGTCAGCAGGTAAATAAACTGGCCCGGCCCGCTAGGGTGCTTACCCTGGTGGTGAACCGCGTGCCAAACGTTGCCGACCCCTGGTCTAGGGGCTGGACTTGATCATTTTGATGTCTCCTCTGGTCTTGCATTTCTATGATTCTATATTACTCATGTCTAGAATTAACTTTTTATGCTCAATAAGTTAATTAAACACCTTCCTATTCGAGGAGTGTTGGAGTTCCTATTCAGCAAATGGAATTCCTTGCTGCTTTCTCACCCTTATGGTTAGATTTTGTATTATGGCACCCTACATGTTAAGTCAAATGTCCAATATAATTTGGCATAAATACCATGAAGTCTATGACTGTCTTTAGAGCAACCTTGACAGATGCTTGCATGTATCCGTTTGATAGGAAGCTATAGGGAATGACAACTTGCTGTTTAGTACATCACTACAAATGGTTCGACATAACTTCTTTTATGAACATTTTTGATTTTTATAAGTATTGTATAAAGAAAATACACCCTTTTGTATAATTAGTAAAGATAAGCCCTAGAGTTTTCCCCATGAAATGTAACTGTCTCCATTTTTAAAATCATCTAAACCCACATCTGGTTCAGAAGATAAAAATTGAGTTTGGAGCTTTGGCTTCCTGAAAGTTCCTTAGTTATAGTGTATAGCTCACAGCTTTGCTACATTAAATAACACCATTGTTTTAGTCATATCCAGCCGTCAGATACAGTCCCAGTAGTTTCTTTCTAATACTGAGCACTATCTAACAGCCCAAAGATGTGGTGTGAGAGAGATGAACCCTCAAAGAGGGTCCCTTACTGCCTCTTTCCTCACAGGAAGATAGAGGCCCACATGATGCAAACTTTGAGCTGTATTATAAAGCCCATTTTCACATTTTTGTTGTTTGTATTGCAGTAGTACCTAGAGGCCAAACTAAGATCAGAGTTCCATGGTGCTAGGCATTTTACATGCACATAGTAAGAGAGAGTCCCTGCTCCAAAGAGCTTACAATCGAAATAGACAAGACATATGAAAGGTAGAAGGGGAACTAGAGGAAAAGAGAGAGGAAGTGACTTTCCCAAAATCTCACAGCAGATGATTGACAGATCTGGGAACAGAACTCTGGTCGCTTTTATCCCAACCCAGTGCCCTATCTATGTGATGCTCTCAATATGTCGGATCTCAACCCCCATTCTTTGGCTCATTCAGTCCTGCTTTTGAGCTTTGGATTGGAATAGAAATAGGGCCAACCAACACAGGGAAACTGAAAGGGACTTCTGTAACTCTTCTAGCAGCGTCAAAGACTATTTGGGGTCTAACGTTTCAACAAACACATGTGGGATCCTTCAGACAAGCCTCAATCATATCATTTTCCCTATAGACTCTCCTTTGAACTCTGCAAACCAGTGCTTAAATTCAGCCAGAGCCATCCGGAGGTAAATATTTTCAGTTCTGGGCGCCATATTTCAGGAAAGATGTAGACAAATTGGCGAGAGTCCAGAGAAGAGCAACAAAAATGATTAAAGGGCTAGAAAACATGACCTATGAGGGAAGATTGAAAAAATTGGGTTTGTTTAGTCTGGAAAAGAGAAGGCTGAGAGGGGACATAACAGTTTTCAAGTATGTACAAAGTTTTTACAAGGAGGAAGAAGAAAAAAATGTCTTAAACTCTGAGGATAGGACAAGAAGCAATGGGCTAAAATTGCAGCCAGGGAGGTTTAGGTTGGACATTAGGAAAAACTTCCTAATTGTCAGGGTGATTAAGCAATGGAATAAATTGCCTAGGGAAGTTGTGGAATCTCCATCATTGGAGATTTTTAAGAGCAGGTTAGACAGGAATGGGCTAGATAATACTTAGGGTATGTCTACACTACGAAATTAGTTCGAATTTATAGAAGCCGGTTTTATTGAAATCGGTTGTATACAGCCGATTGTGTATGTCCACACAATAAAATGCTCTAGGTGCTCTAGTCGGCAGACCGCGTCCACAGTACGAGGCTAGCGTCGACTTCCGGAGCATTGCACTATGGGTAGCTATCCCACAGTTCCCGCAGTCTCCGCCGCCCCTTGGAATTCTGGGTTGAGATCCCAATGCCCGGATGATGCAAAACAGTGTCGCGGGCGGTTCTGGGTACATGTCATCAGGCCCCTCCCTCCCCCGTCACAGCAACGGCAGACAATAGATTCGCGCCTTTTTACCTGGGTTACCTGGGTTACCTGTGCAGACAACATGGAGCCCGCTCAGCACAGCTGAGCTCACCGTCACCATATGTCCTCTTGGTGCCGGCAGACGTGGGACTGCATTGCTACACAGCAGCAGCTGCTAACTGCCTTTTGGCGGTAGACGGTGCAGTAGACTGGTAGCCTTCATCGGCGATCTGGGTGCTGGCAGCCGTGGGGCTTGCCTTTTGGCAGTAAATGGTGTATTATGACTGTTAGCCGGCCTATTACAAGTCGGGTCATCGCACGTTAGCAGAGTCTTCCCTGAGCAGCAGCTCGTGCAATAGGCCTGAAGACCATCGTCATACACCGCCCCGTATTTGCTGCCAAGCACCCAGAAAGATGCCGAGGGCTATCAGTCACGCTGCACCGTCGTCTTAAGATGTAAAAAAATAGATTTTCTCTGTATTCATTTGCTTCCCCCTCCCTCCGTCAAATCAACGGCCTGCTAAACCCAGGGTTTTCAGTTTAATCTTTGGGGGGGACCAGTCTGTGACAGTTGTTTGTGTCTCTCCCTGATGCACAGCCACCGTTCTTTATTTTAATTCCCTGTGCCTGTACGCCATGTCGTCACTCGGCCCCCCTCCCTCCTTCCCCTAGGCCGTCAGATACTACGTTTGCGCCACAGCTCGAGCTGAGAAGCGGTTCGCGCCTTTTCTTTGAATTCTGGGTTGAGATCCCAATGCCCGGATGATGCAAAACAGTGTCGCGGGCGGTTCTGGGTACATGTCGTCAGGCCCCTCCCCCCTCGTCACAGCAACGGCAGACAATAGATTCGCGCCTTTTTACCTGGGTTACCTGTGCAGACAACATACCACGGCAAGCATGGAGCCCGCTCAGCTCAGCTGAGCTCACCGTCACCATATGTCCTCTGGGTGCCGGCAGACGTGGGACTGCATTGCTACACAGCAGCAGCTGCTAACTGCCTTTTGGCGGTAGATGGTGTAGCATGAGTGATAGCCGAGGGGCTGGCAGCCGTAGTGCTGCATTGCACCAGCCCCTTCCAGGCGATGGTATATTATGACTGGTATCCGTCATCGTCATACTGGTATGGCTGTCAATCATGGCCACCTGGGCAGACATGCTACTGTTTTGGTGATGACGGTTACCAGTCATAATATACTATTTTCTGCCAATTGCCCAATATTGTCTGCTAAGCACCCAGAAGAGGCCGAGGGCGATGCTGGGTGCTGGCGGACGTGGGGCTGGCAGACGTGGGGCTGCATTGCTACACAGCAGCAGCCCCTTGCCTTTTGGCAGATGATGGTATATTATGATTGGTACCCATCGTCATCGTACTGGTATGGCTGTCACTCATGCTGCAGCGTCGGCTGCCACCTTAAGATGTAAAAAATAGATTTGTTCTGTGTTCATTTGCTTCCCCTTCCTCCGTGAAATCAACGGCCTGCTAAGCCCAGGGTTTCCAGTTTAATCTTTGGGGGGACCATTCTGTGTGACAGTTGTTTGTGTTTCTCCCTGTTCCTGTACCTGTACGCCATGTCGTCACTCGGCCCTCCCTCCCTCCCTCCCTCCCGCCCTCCTTCTCCTGGTCCATCAGATACTACTTTCGCGCCTTTTTTCTGACCAGGCGCCATAGCTAGCACTGGGATCATGGAGCCCGCTCAGATCACCGCGGCAATTATGAGCACTATGAACACCACGCGCATTGTCCTGGAGTATATGCAGAGCCAGAACATGCCAAGGCGAAACCCGGACCAGGCGAGGAGGCGATTGCAGCGCGGCGACGAGAGTGATGAGGAAATTGACATGGACATAGACCTCTCACAAGGCACAGGCCCCAGCAATGTGGAAATCATGGTGTCACTGGGGCAGGTTGATACCGTGGAACGCCGATTCTGGGCCCGGGAAACAAGCACAGACTGGTGGGATCGCATCGTGCTGCAGGTATGGGACGATTCCCAGTGGCTGCGAAACTTTCGCATGCGTAAGGCCACTTTCATGGAACTTTGTGACTTGCTTTCCCCTGCCCTGAAACGCCAGGATACCAAGATGAGAGCAGCCCTCACAGTTGAGAAGCGAGTGGCGATAGCCCTGTGGAAGCTTGCAACGCCAGACAGCTACCGGTCAGTCGGGAATCAATTTGGAGTGGGCAAATCTACGGTGGGGGCTGCTGTGATCCAATTTGCCAGGGCAATGAAAGACCTGGTGATAGCAAGGGTAGTGACTCTGGGCAACGTGCAGTCAATAGTGGATGGTTTTGCTGAAATGGGATTCCCAAACTGTGGCGGGGCCATAGACGGAACCCATATCCCTATCTTGTCACCGGAGCACCAAGCCACCGACTACGTAAACCGCAAGGGGTACTTTTCAATGCTGCTGCAAGCCCTGGTGGATCACAAGGGACGTTTCACCAACATCAACGTGGGATGGCCGGGAAAGGTACATGATGCTTGCGTCTTCAGGAACTCTGCTCTGTTTCGAAAGCTGGAGGAAGGGACTTTCTTCCCGGACCAGAAAGTGACCATTGGGGATGTTGAAATGCCTATCGTGATCCTTGGGGACCCAGCCTACCCCTTAATGCCATGGCTCATGAAGCCATACACAGGCAGCCTGGACAGGAGTCAGGACCTGTTCAACTACAGGCTGAGCAAGTGCCGAATGGTGGTGGAATGTGCATTTGGACGTTTAAAAGCGCGCTGGCGCAGCTTACTGACTCGCTCAGACCTCAGCGAAAAGAATATCCCCATTGTTATTGCTGCTTGCTGTGCGCTCCACAATATCTGTGAGAGTAAGGGGGAGACCTTTATGGCGGGGTGGGAGGTTGAGGCAACTCGCCTGGCCGCTGATTACGCGCAGCCAGACACCAGGGCGGTTAGAGGAGCACAGCAGGGCGCGGTGCGCATCAGAGAAGCTTTGAAAACGAGTTTTGTGACTGGCCAGGCTACTGTGTGAAACTTCTGTTTGTTTCTCCTTGATGAACCCTCCAACCCACCCCCCCCGACCCGGTTCACTCTACTTCCCTGTAAACCAACCACCCCACCCCACCCTCCCCTCCCCTCCCGCTTGCAGAGGCAATAAAGTCATTGTTTTTTCACATTCATGCATTCTTTATTAGTTCCTTACAGAGGTAGGGGGATAATTGCCAAGGTAGCCTGGGATGGGTGGGGGAGGAGGGATGGAAAAGGACACACTGCATTTTAAAACTTTAACTCTTATTGAAGGCCATCCTTCTGATGCTTGGGCGATCATCTGGGGTGGAGTGACTGGGTGGACGGAGGCCCCCCCACCGTGTTCTTGGGCGTCTGGGTGAGGAGGCTATGGAACTTGGGGAGGAGGGCTGTTGGTTACACAGGGGCTGTAGCGGCGGTCTCTGCTCCTGCTGCCTTTCCTGCAACTCAACCATACGCTCGAGCATATCACTTCGATGCTCCAGCAGACGGAGCATTGCCTCTTGCCGTCTGTCTGCAAGCTGACGCCACCTATCGTCTTCAGCCCGCCACTTGCTCTGTTCTTCCCGCGATTCAGCCCGCCACCTCTCCTCTTGTTCATATTGGGCTTTTCTCATCTCCGACATTGACTGCCTCCACGCATTCTGCTGTGCTCTATCAGCCTGGGCGGACATCTGCAGCTCCGTGAACATCTCGTCCCTCGTCTTACATTTTCTCTTTCTAATGTTCACGAGCCTCTGCGAAGGAGAAACATTTGCAGCTGGTGGAGGAGAAGGGAGAGGTGGTTAAAAAAGACACATTTTAGGGAACAATGGGTACACTCTTTCATTACAAGGTCGCATATTTCGGCTTGCAGGCAGCCATCGTAGGCCACAGTGTTTTGGCTTTTTTAACCTTCTTAACATGCGGGAAAGGTTGCAAACAGCAGCGCATTTCCCATATCAAGGATGAATTGGGTTGTCCATTTAAAATGGGGTTTCAATGTAAAAGGAGGGGGCTGCGGTTTCCCGGTTAACATGCGGCACAAACACAAGTAAACCACCCCCCCCACACACACACACACACGATTCTCTGGGATGATCACTTCACCCCTCCCCCCCACCGCGTGGTTAACAGCGGGGAACATTTCTGGTCAGAAGAGCAGGAACGGGCGCCTCTGAATGTCCCCCTTAATAAAATCACCCCATTTCAACCAGAAGAGCTTTCTGGAGATGTCCCTGGAGGATTTCCGCTCCATCCCCATACACGTTAACAGACTTGCTTGCTTTTTTTTTTGTAATGTTTACAAATATTTACAAAGTTACACTCACCAGAGGTCTCCTGTGTGCCCTGAGGGTCTTGGGTGAGTTCGGGGGTTACTGGTTCCAGGTCCAGGGTCACAAACATATCCTGGCTGTTGGGGAAACCGGTTTCTCCGCTTCCTTGCTGCTGTGAGCTACCTACAGTACCTCCATCGTCATCTTCCTCGTTCCCCGAACCGTCTTCCCTGTGTGTTTCTCCAGTGAGAGAGTCATAGCACACGGTTGGGGTAGTGGTGGCTGCACCCCCTAGGATCGCATGCAGCTCCGCGTAGTAGCGGCAAGTTTGCGGCTCTGCCCCGGACCTTCCGTTTGCTTCTCTGGCTTTGTGGTAGGCTTGCCGTAGCTCCTTAATTTTCACGCGGCACTGCTGTGTGTCCCTGTTATGGCCTCGGTCCTTCATGGCCTTGGAGATCTTTTCTAATACTTTTCCATTTCTTTTACTGCTACGGAGTTCAGCTATCACTGCTTCATCTCCCCATATGGCGAGCAGATCTCGTACCTCCCGTTCGGTCCATGCTGGAGCTCTTTTGCGATCCTGGGAGGACTCCATGACGGTTACCTGTGCTGATGAGCTCTGCGTGGTCACCTGTGCTCTCCACGCTGGGCAAACAGGAAATGAAATTCAAACCTTCGCGGGTCTTTTCCTGTCTACCTGGTCAGTGCATCTGAGTTGAGAGCGCTGTCCAGAGCGGTCACAATGAAGCACTGTGGGATAGCTCCTGGAGGCCAATAACATCGAATTCCGTCCACACTACCCCAATTCCGACTCGCAAAGGCCGGTTTTATCGCTAATCCCCTCGTCGGAGGTGGTGTAAAGAAACCGGTTTAAAGGGCCCTTTAAGTCGAAAGAAAGGGCCTCGTTGTGTGGACGTGTCCAGGCTTAATTCGGTTTAACGCTGCTAAAGTCGACCTAAACCCGTAGTGTAGACCAGGCCTTAGTCCTGCCATGAATGCAGGGGACTGGACTAGATGACCTCTCGAGGTCCCTTCCAGTTCTATGATTCAGCACAGTCACAAACACCCCAACTTAGTAAGATAGAGATACTACAGAATGTACATCTGCACATCAATATATTCTCACCGTCTCCTGTAAAACAACCTGAAGTATTAGCCATCATCTTCCTCGTCACCTTCCCCATCATCACCAGTGGCCATCACTCCCAAGGACTACATTTCTCTCTCCTACCGCCCCTAGGCTGGGATGCCACTTTTATAATATGTTACGCTGACACCAGTGTGTTCAATGCATATTCTGTTAGGGGATTTTTCCCCTTTTCCTTATTTATATTTCCTCACCTTATTAATGTTGGAGTGCCTTTTTCCTATTGGTTAGTATATCAATTATCTCAACTTATTATCGCATACGTCCATTTGTTACCATGGTCCTTTTGTGATTAGGTATCACATTTGTTATTTCTGCATAACTGGTTATTTTGGTTCTTTCCAAGTTCCAAGTTGAGGTGTACCTGTTAAGTTTAAACGGGTATGAACTTAGGAAAGCCCCTATGCCAATCTGATTTAACACATCCTCTATATTAAAGGTCACAGCCGTATATGGACCTTATGCTTTAGCTCATACCCATCTATCTAAGTGAAAGGTCCCAAACATATGTATGCTAACCTTGCCTTAGCTCAACATACAGGATGTGGCCTGTAGGTCCTTTATGTTACAGCCAAAATATACTCTAATATAGACCTATAAACCTATTATAATAAAACAAATAATCAACCCCATAAACAACTTATACGAAAAGATATATAGGCAATCAAGCAGGCTAGCCTTAGATGTATCTCATGTACCTGTTATGTATGTCAGTTCGTTGCCAGGACACTTCTGTGGTTGACTCATGTAACTGTGGTCAGAACTTCCCCTTAAACTCTATTTTCAGCTCCCCAAATACTTGGGGTTTTCCATCTGCCCATTTATCTGTGCAAAGTTTATCTATTCAAAGTTCATAGGCCTCAAGCCTTATGCTAACTTGTTGAAGCGGTCTGACAGGATACAGGCCTGTCGGTTTCTTGCATTGCTGCTGAATATAATGCAAAGCACTAAATATAACAAAGGGTACGTCTACACTTACCTCCGGGTCCGGCGGCAGGCAATCGATGTTCTGGGATCGATCCCGGAAGTGCTCGCTGTCGACGCCGGTACTCCAGCTCGGCGAGAGGAGTATGCGGCATCGACGGGGGAGCCTCCCTGCCGCGTCTGGACCCGCGGTAAGTTCGGACTAAGGTACTTCGAATTCAGCTACGTTATTAACGTAGCTGAATTTGCGTACCTTAGTCTGAAGTGGGGGGTTAGTGGAGACCAGGCCAGAGGCAAGCTAGCGCACTGGGCTACATCCTTATTTCACTTCACAAGGGAAAATCACTGTAGACATTTTGGAAGGGATTATGCTGCTTTATTGCTTTGAAATATACAGTGGCTTGTAGGAAAAATTTCTTGGCTTTTTTAGTATTAAAATTGACTTCAATCTGTAAATTCAATTTATAAATGTGGACAAAAAATATAGTAGGCAAGTAAGATTACCTTAGACCTTTTTCTACTCAATAATTGCATTTAAGTTAGAGCACACTTGCTACACAGCCAAATAACTTAGTTTTCTGAAATTGTTTAAAAGTAAGGGACCATGCAAGAGTTCTTTGTTATCCGTATACTTTGTACTTGGAGCGTAATTTAATATTTGAGCTCATTTAATCTATGAATGGAAATATTCTCTATCACTCTTGAATTGTAGTTGTTGTTTTTTTACTGTCCCCCATTAGCTTTCTGTGCTGCCCAAGATGTGTCTTTGCATCTCTCAAAGCTGTCGAGGAAGTTTGTTCAACTGTTAACCCTCAAATCCTTCCACCCATTCACAAACAAAAATCTTGACATGCTAAAAGTCATTGGAAATAGAGAATTAAAAAATAAAATCCAAATCGACATGGAAATCATTGCTTCCATGGCAACCATGGCAAAATGCCAACCTTTCTAACAAAAGAAATGTCTTTCCCTAAGAATTGACGCAAATTGGAATGCGATCAAAATAATGGTGAAAAACAAACACATGCTTATCTGGTAAATAACTAACCCCAAAGACAACAGATACATTAGCAATAAAGTGTTTAAAATAATTTACACCTCCCACCCCATGGTTAAAAGTTGAATCAAGGGCCAGCTTTTTAAAGGTATTTAGGGGCCAGGTTTGTAAAGCTACCTAGCTCCCACTGATTTCAAAAACAGGTGCCTAAATATATTTTAAAACCTGGGCTGAATCCCTGGCACATGAGGGTTTATACCCCTTCCAAAACACATGGAGGTTTTTGGTTGGTTTAGTATTTACAATTGCAACTCTAGATTTTCTTGTTATCCATATGAATGTTTAATCCCTCTATAAATCAAGCTGAACTCTTGACTATATATCATGCCAATGAGTCCCACAGGCTAACTGCATCGCGTGGAAAAGAATTTGCTTTACCAGTTTTGTATTTTCCACTCTTCAGTTTCACTGAGGAGGGAGGATGGTCCAGTGGTTAGGGCATTAGCATGGACTTGGGAGACCTGAGTTCAGTTCCTTGCTCCACCACAGACTTCCTATGTGACCTTGGGCAAATCACTTAGGCCTGGTCTACACTAGGCGTTTATGTCGAAGTTAGCGCCATTACATCGAATTAACCCTGCACCCGTCCACACTGCGATGCTATTTAGTTCGACATAGAGGTCTCTTTAATTCGACTTCTGTACTCCTCCCCGACGAGGGGAGTAGTGCTAAATTCGACATGGCCATGTCGAATTAGGCTAGGTGTGGATGGAAATCGACGCTAATAGCTCCGGGAGCTATCCCACAGTGCACCACTCTGTTGACGCTCTGGACAGCAGTACGAGCTCGGATGCTCTGACCAGCCACACAGGAAAAGCCCCGGGAAAATTTGAATTTGAATTCCTTTTCCTGTCTGGCCAGTTTGAATCTCATTTCCTGTCTGGACATCGTGGCGATCACAGCAGCACTGGCAACGATGCAGAGCTCTCCAGCAGTGATGGCCGTGCAGTCTGTGAATAGAAAGAGGGCCCCAGCATGGACTGATCGGGAAGTATTGGATCTCATCGCTGTGTGGGGCGATGAGTCCGTGCTTTCTGAGCTGCGCTCCAAGAAACGGAATGCAAAGATCTATGAGAAGATCTCTAAAGACATGGCAGAGAGAGGATACAGCCGGGATGTAACGCAGTGCCGCGTGAAAATCAAGGAGCTGAGACAAGGCTACCAGAAGACCAAAGAGGCAAACGGACGCTCCGGATCCCATCCCCAGACATCCCGTTTCTATGAGGCACTGCATTCCATCCTCGGTGCGGCCGCCACCACTACCCCACCACTGACCGTGGACTCTGAGGATGGGATATTGTCCACGGCCGGTTCCTCGCACATGTTAGCGGACGGGGAAGATGAGGAAGGAGATAAGGAGGACGAGGCAGTCGGCAGCGCTCACAACGCTGATTTCCCCGACAGCCAGGATCTCTTCATCACCCTTACAGAGATCCCCTACCAACCCTCCCCAGCCGTTACCCCGGACACAGAATCTGGTGAAGGATCATCCAGTAAGTGTTGTAAACATCTAAACATTTATTTTTAACAGAACAGGAATATTAACAATTAAAAGAATGGGTTGTTCATGATTAGTTTGCCCTAGGCACTTAACGGTTCAGTCATGGGCAGTGCAAGTTTTGAAAAAAAATCTAGCAATGTCCGGTTTTCCGTGATTGTCCTGCCCAAGCCGCTCTACTGTTTAGTCCCTGCTACTGCAGCTAGAGTAAGATGCGGTCTATATGTGCAGGGATAGAGCAGTAATCCTCCCGGGACATCTCGATGAAGCTCTCCTGGAGGTAATTGGAAAGCCGTTGCATGAGGTTCCTGGGGAGAGCGGCCTTATTGGGTCCTCCGAAGTACGACACGTTGCCGCGCCACGAGACTAGCAAGTACTCGGGAATCATTGCTCTGCACAGCAGGGCGGCATACGGCCCTGGTCTTTGGAGGCTTTCCCGGAGCATTCTCTCTCTCTCGCTGTCAGAGATCCTCATCAGGGTGATGTCGCCCATGGTGACCTGCTTTGAATTAGGTAGGGGAATGTTAGTGTTGGGACTGCTTGCTCGTTCCTTTACAGAACTGTAACCGCTGGTTTGCAGCCACGCGGTGGAGGCGGGAGAGGGGCTGCCGAAAGGGATCGTTCCTGGGGACAGCCGCGAGGGGGTGGGACAGGGGCAGAGTTCCTGCTTGCCGGATTGCTGGCAGCAGGTACTGACATTGCTTTAAATGTGAAATGAGGCCAGTGGTAATATAAAAGTTTTAAACTGCCACAAGTCTACGGCTTACCATGTCTGCCTGCAACAGAAATTCCGTTGTGCTGCCCCGCTTCTCAAATGTGCTGTGGAAGACCCCAGGCACTGAATGCGAAGGCCGAGAATTCGACCTTGTGCTGAGTGCGCATGTGATAGGTGCTGTGCATGGTCTTGTTCACAGAGAAAGACTATGTTCTTTGTTCACAACTACATTTATCTTTCTGAGGAATTCACTCCCTTTTTCCCATTCCCACAGCCACATCTGCGACTGTCTCACAACCTAGCCTGGCATCACACTCCCAGAGGCTAGCGAAGATTAGGCATAGGAAGAAGAGGACACGGGAGGACATGTTCTCTGAACTTATGGCCTGTTCCCAAGCCCAGGCAGCACAGCAGACCCAGTGGCGGGAGAAATTGACCCAAATGCAGCAAGCAAACATGGATCGGGAGGAGAGGTGGCGGCAGGAAGACCAGCAGGCGACTCAAACGCTGCTTGGACTACTGAGGGAGCAAACAGACACGCTCCGGCGCCTTGTGGATGTTCTGCAGGAACGGAGGCAGGAGGACAGAGCCCCGCTGCAGTCCATCTCTAACCGCCCTCCCCCGCCACCAAGTCCCATACCCACCTCACCCAAAGTGCAAAGAAGGAGAGGCGGCAGAGTCCCTGCTAACTCTCACTCCACCCCTGCAGAGAGCTCTAGTAGCAGAAGGCTCTCATTCCCCAAAACTTGAAAAGTTCTTTCCTTCCCGCCTGACACAAGCCCCCGTCCAAGTTTCACCTCCCAGTTCCATGTGTAGTTGATAATAAAAAATACGTTCATGTTAACTACTGTTTCAATCATGTTCTTTTGGAGGAGGAGGGGAAAGGGGGTTGGTAATTGGACAGGACAGTCACCTTTGGCAGGGTACATAGGCGGGGGCAGGCACAGCAGCAGGGCACATACACAGTGCAGTGATGCAGTGACTAGTTACCCTGGTTAGTCTGGGAGGTTGTTTTCATGTTATGTGGTGGGGGGTGGGTTGCTCTGTGACTTTGTGGCGGGGGAGGGCAGTTACAGATCTTAAGCGGCAGTCCTTATGCAGGATCACAGAGCCATGCAGCAGGGGATCTGTAATCGTCCTCCCCCTGCCACAAAGTCACATAGCCCCCCCATACACACAGTCCCGATCAGGAGGGGTGACAGGCTCCGTTGAAACAACCATCCCACCGCAGCGGAGCCCGTCAATCCTTGAGTTTAGAAGCTTCATTCGCGTCACTACACTACACCCGCTCCGCACCACAGTCTGCGTCCCAGTTTTAAAAAATTCCCGCGAAAACAGTATTAAAAAAAACGGTGTGCATTAACAAAGTAGAACTATTTTTATTTCGAAACGTGTGTTGGAAGGGGGTGAAGGGGGTATGTAACTGGGTAGGATAGTCAACATTAACTGGGTAAAGAAAGGGGGGCAGGTTCAGCTTCTCTGTACACAAACTTAAAAGTCACAGGTTACCCTGCTCACTCAGGAACTTTGCTTTCAAAGCCTCCCGGATGCACAGCGCTTCCCGCAGGTCTCTTCTAATCGCCCGGCTGTCTGGCTGAGCGTAATCAGCAGCCAGGCTATTTTCATCAACCTCCCACCCCGCCATAAAGGTCTCCCCCTTGCTCTCACAGAGATTGTGGAGCACACAGCAAGCTGCTATAACAATGGGGATATTGCTTTCGCTGAGATCACAGCGAGTCATCAAGCTTCTCCATCTCCCCTTGAGACGGCCAAAAGCACACTCCACCACCATTCTGCACTTGCTCAGCCGGTAGTTGAAGAGTTCTTTTTCAGTGTCCAGGGCGCCAGTATAGGGCTTCATGAGCCAGGGCATTAGCGGGTAGGCTGGGTCCCCGAGGATGACTATAGGCATCTCCACATCCCCAACAGTTATTTTGTGGTCCGGGAAGTAAATACCTTGTTGCAGCCGTCTAAACAGACCAGAGTTCCTGAAAACACGAGCGTCATGAACCTTGCCCGGCCATCCCACGTAGATGTTGGTAAAACGTCCCCTGTGGTCCACCAGTGCTTGCAGCACCATGGAAAAATAGCCCTTTCGGTTAATGTACTGGGTGGCTTGGTGGTCCGGTGCCAGAATAGGGATGTGAGTTCCATCTATGGCCCCACCGCAGTTTGGGAATCCCATCGCTGCGAAGCCATCTATGATCGCCTCCACGTTTCCCAGGGTCACTACCTTTGGCAGCAGTACATCAACGATTGCCTTGGCTACTTGCATCACAACAACCCCCACGGTAGATTTGCCCACCCCGAACTGGTTCGCGACTGACCGGTAGCTGTCTGGCGTTGCAAGCTTCCAGAGGGCTATGGCCACTCGCTTCTGTACACTCAGTGCAGCTCGCAACCGGGTGTCATTGCGCTTCAGGGCAGGGGACAGCAACTCACAAAGTTCCAGGAAAGTTCCCTTCCGCATGCGAAAGTTTCGCAGCCACTGGGATTCATCCCAGACCTGCAGCACTATGCGGTCCCACCACTCAGTGCTTGTTTCCCGTGCCCAGAATCGCCGTTCCACGGCATCAACATGACCCATTGCCATCGTGATGTCCTCGGCGCTGGGTCCCCTGCTTTCTGAGAGGTCTGTGCTACTCTCAGACTTCAGGACATCACCGCGGTGCCGTAGCCTCCTCGCCTGACTTTTCTGCATCTGCCTCAGGGAAAGGTGTATGATAAGCTGCGAGGCGTTGAGAGCGGCCACAACTGCAGCGATGGTCGCAGCGTGCTCCATGCTCGCAGTGCTGTGGCATCCGCGCTGTCAATGACTGGAAAAGTGCGCGAACTGATTTCCCGCCGGCGCTTTCAGGGAGGGAGGGCGGGAGTGATGGACGGATGACGACAGTTACCCAAAAGCACCCTCGACACATTTTGTTACCCAGAAGGCATTGCCGGCTACACCCAGAATTCCAATGGGCAGAGGGGACTGCGGGAACTGTGGGATAGCTGACCACAGTGCACTGCTTCGAATGTCGACGCTTTCACCGTTAGTGTGGACTCACAAAGTCGAATTACTGTCCTTAGTGTGGACACAGACGTTCGACTTTGCAATATCGATTCCAAAAATTCGATGCAAGTAAATTCGAACTACTCTCGTAGTGTAGACAAGGCCTTAGTCTCTGTGCCTCAGTTCCCCACCTACACAGTGTGGATAATAGCACTTCCCTAGCTCACAGGGGTGTTTGGGGGATAAGATTTTTGAGATGCTCAGATACTGTGGTGATGGGGGGGCCATGTAACTACCCTAGATAGATAAATAGACTGTCCTCTTGTTCTTGAATTAATAGACAAGACAGACAAAGGGCAGAAGGAAAAGGAGAGGGAAGCAAATGGCTTGACCAAGATCACACAGCCAGTCAGTGGCACAGCTGGGAATAGAACCCAGGTCTCTTGACTTCCAGACCAGTGTCCTGTCCCTTAGAGCATGCTAATAACTATAACACATTCATTAATATGCAGTAAACAGTGCCATATTTTGTAAAACTGTCATATGTTTATGGCTGATTTTTATGGTCGCGTTTGCAATTAACAGGGCAGCAGTAAAAGCAACATGCCAATATATATAATGCAGATTGGTATGCAGATAGCTGATTATTAATCACCAAAATGTAGCATTGCAAAGGAAAATAACAAAAAAAGGGATGTATTCAGAGGTAAGTGGACCCTCTTACTTAGAATTTTACTTGAGTCTCCCTAAAGGTGATCTCCATGTGACTGCATAAAACATCCGTGCAAATTGATATCCCCTGGAATCATTGTTATATAGAAAGAACCTCTTTTTTAAAGTATTGCACTAAAGATTGTGTTAACATTCATTCTGGTTCATGTGTTTTTCTTTGAATGGCATATTAGAGTCTTGTTTACGAGAATCGCTGGTTAGATCTCCTCCCTCTGACACTGTGTGAATCAAGAACTGGAGTGATGTGAAGAAGTTACAGCGATGTGAGTGAGAGACAATCAAGCCCTGGAGATGCATACTGCTGCAGGTGTTTAACCACTTATGCCTTCACTAGATGTCAAGGTTGCTAAATAACCTGTACATCTTGTCCAACACTGGATCCCTGAACTGCTGCTTTTGCTCATTTCTGACAATGCTGCTGAGAGCAAGGTTGAATTAAGCAAATGGATCCTGAATGCATTGATTTCTGCAAGTCACGGTGCACTCTAATACAGCCAAAACCAGAGTAAACTGTCATTTCTTTAATTCTTTTCTAAACACACTTTGCAAATAATTCCAGCCAATATTTTCCGCACCAAATTGTTCAAAGGTTGCTGGGAAATTCATGGCAAGCACAGCTGGATCTGATTACAATGAACAGCCCTCAAATTAACACTTGAAGCCATGCCAACATCTCGCTAGGTTATATCAGTGTGCAGGCTATTCAGTTCTGGGTTTCATTGACAGATGGTCTGGACACTGGTAATATGCGGTTACTAATCAGCAACTGATATTTCCTGAATTAAAAATTATAGGGAAAATCCACCCAAGCTCATGCTAAATTATAAAGGGCATGAAAAATTGTTGTGTTAACGGCATTCTCTTTATTCTCATAATGTCACATTAAATTATATGGGGAATTGAGGGTTGGCCATTAAATCTAGTGGTTAGATCAGAGACCAGGGATGAAGATGCCTGGTTTCTATTCCTAGTCCCGCCACAGTGTTCCTGGTGATCTTGGCCAAGTTATGTAACCCTTGTGCCTTCATCTGTAAAATGAGGAAGAGGATGCTACTTTTGTATAGTGCTTTGAGCTCTTCCATTGAAAGTAAACGTATGTAAAAGCAAAGTATTATTATTCCTGGAGAGTAACAGAGAGATACTCTTTTGTTTTGCAAAACAGTAATGAGAGAGAATTATGTGCATCTATTTTGGTAGATAAGATTCACTTTCTTCATGCTGAAATATTCATATCCAGGGCTACCTGTCCCTTCAAGTGACTGAAAAAACTGAGATTGTGGAGCTCTGTAGTTACTATCTTAATGATTTCACATCAGACTTTCTCAGTTTGCAAGTCATAAGAAGATGGTTTGACAACTCTTGGGACAGGCATTTAAAATTAAACTGGGTCCTCCTTTCTGCATATTGAATCTATTGTTTGGCCAAGGGTTAAGGATTGGGCTAGTAGGTCGCCCTGGGCTGGGACTGATAGGGCTCCTTGACCTAGGGCTAGAATTGGGGCCAGAAGGAGGCCCCAAGGTAGGGTTGGGGCTGTTTCTTGGCCTTGGCTGGGATTAGGTTTGATGCTGATTACAAACTGTGGGCTAGGATTAGGGTTGGGACTGAGGACTAGTTAAGGTTGGGGCTGGTTGGTGGTTTAAAGCCTGGGTTCGGCTTGGGATGTCAGGTGGTGGTCCTGAGCAAGAGTTATATTTGGGATCTGTTGGTGGTCCTGGGCTAGTTTTAGGATGGGGAGGGTCACATGATGTTCCTGGGCTAGGGTTATGTTTGATGCTAGTTTCCACTCCATTGCAATAATGCAGTTGACTCAGCGTGGACACGGGTTTACCCAAGTGCAACGCATTGCCAGGTTGTGGCCTATATTTGTGTTTGCTTTTGTCAATGGCCCCTAATGGCCAACTTTGAAGAAATCTAGTTTTTTAGCTTATTTATCAACCAAGTCCACAGTCCCTATGGCTCACTTTATTATTTTTCCTCCTCTAGCCTGTTTTGAGTTTGAAACACTAAATGTTCTATGGAATTGCTATACCCCCTTGTATGTTTTTTCATTGGATATCTATATCTGCTCTCTCAGGGTGCCTTTATCTCTGAACCTCTTCTACTCTAGTTTGTTGCGACGCATCTTCTAAAGGTCACACACAAGTCTCTGAAACAGACAATTCCTCAAAGGATCTTCTGAATCTTCTCTACTCTTCTCTAAGCCTTACCTATAGCGCTGCGCACTGTACAGCTAAGTGCCTTACACCCTTTCTCCATATACACCTGCCTTTCCTCAGCATTCATAATATCAAGCAGACTGTTTCCCATTTAACTGGATCTCATATGGTAACTCAGGCTTTTGCCTTGAGAAGAACATCCTGTAATAAAGTTCACTGCCACATGAGGTCATTGGGACTGGTACAAAAAGTCAGGACAGTTTTATAACTGCTAATAATATATTGAGAACTATGGAAATTGAAATTAAAATTAAGGTCAATCAAATCTCATGCCTCAAGGGATAACTCGATTGCCTGTGGGAGTGAGGGAGGGATTTTTCTCCACCCATCTGCAGTATTGTGTAGGTGCAGTGTCAGTGGATGCTTTTTGCCTTTCTCTGCAATATCAAGTATTGGTTACTGCCAGAGTCAAGGTACCAGACTAGAAGGACCAGTGACTTAATCAGAAGTGGCAAAAACTGTTAGGAAGTATCTTCAGGCAAATAACTTTATTCCAACAGAGAGTCCTGTGGCACCTTTAAAACTAACAGATGTATTGGAGCATAAGCTTTCGTGGGTGAATGCCCACTTCATCGTCATGCATCCGACGAAGTGGGCATTCGCCCACGAAAGCGTATGCTCCAATACATCTGTTAGTCTTAAAGGTGCCACAGGACTCTTTGTTGCTTTTTACAGATCCAGACTAACACGGCGACCCCTCTGAAACTTTATTCCAGTATAACAAGGGAAATATTGCAAGGTTATATAGGATTTGTACCTCCTATGTACGACACAGCATCCAAGATAGGAACACTATATAGCATGGGCTTGAGTCACTGCTTGAAGGGTACAATGAATGGAAACCCATGCAAAAGGGATTTGCTTTTAGTAAGCTATGCTTCTCAGCTCACACCGGAAACAGCTTCTCTTTGCTGGATCAAACTCACTGATGTTCAGAACATTAATTAGTAATCAAGCCCGTATTTTATGGGTGTCATTACCAGAGTTGCGAGAAAAGAAAAGGAAATCAGGCAGGGTTGAACTGGAAACAGGAATGCCCCTTTGTTATTCAGCTGTAATCATCACTGAATAGAACAGAAGTTTCTCAATCTGAAGAACCCAGAAGCAGGTAATAATGCTGGGGTTAGGATTTTATAGTTCAGTGATGTGATTTTTTTTTTCCAGAATAAGGTTGAAAATTAATCCAGAGCTAGAACTGCACAAGTAACCGGGGCACATTGGTTTGGTGATGCTGAAACACTTCTAACTGTATTCTTCTGTTTCTCTTCATTTGTGCAGCAGTGTCAATGAACGGTGCCATGGAAAAAAAAAATGATTAGCTACAACAGCAACATAATTACCAGTCAGAAAGATTTTGGGTCTGAAAATAGGCAGGAAAAGCATGTACTGAAAATATAGTGGGCTTGATTCCCCACTTCCTTGCAACATGTGTAGTAGTAAGACCTGTGCAAATCTTGGTGCAAAAGACTCCCAGATCAGAATAGTGCGTTTGTCTGTGGAAGGCACAGTCAAGCCATGGTGAGGTACAAGTGCCCACATTCAGTGTCTATTTGAGAGAGGGAAGCAATAGCTGCTTTTCCAAAGTAATCACGTTTAGGATAAGATTGTAACTCACCCTGAGTCCTGTTCAGGAGAATAAAGGGGCAGAAGGAACCCACTTATTTCCCTTATCTGGCTACCATATTCTGGGTAGCAGTGCCAAGGGGAGAGCAGCGTCTGCAAGGCCGTTACTCCCCCTCCTGTGTACATGGCCAGGTAGTGGACGAATGACAAGATCAGGAATTAGGCAGACCCGTGGATCAATCTCCTTTTTCTGTTTGCCTCCTCCCCTCTGCCAGGCACTGTTCACCACAGCTGAGCTGGCATGGAGAGGGAAGTAATCAGCACCAGAGGTAGGGCTGGTGCAGCTTATTTTCTTGATCTCACGGAGCAAGTGGAAAGGGGCCAGCAAGAACAGACTGTGTCTCTTAATCAATAAATTGGTCCTGGTCTGTTCCTGGGCCAGCACAAATATGCTCTACCCCTTATTCAGGACTTGTGGCAAAGCCACAATTGAGCCCCCAAATTGTTGTCACTGCAGAGCCTCTGTGCGGTTTAAATAAGTGATGGAACATTTTTTTCTCTTACAAAATTATATATTTATTCCTGGCTCTGTGAGATAGAAAGGAGCTAGGACTGAAATACTGAATTAGGCTGGAAGGTCAAATGCTACCTGACCTATCTCCAGCCTCCTAAAAACCCAAATGTGGAGGTCTACAAAGTTTATCAGCACAGTATAGTACACCTCCAGTGTTGAGATGACATTTGATCCTTGGTATCTACAGATGATAGTGTTTTGTTCTACTCCCTACAGAAAGTACAATACATAACTGATGGTACATGACTGAGCATATAACAAGATAATCCAGGGTGTAATTCACAAGTCTGCTTCTTTACTCTTGAGTTAATGAGTAAATAGGCCAGCATCTCTTCTAAAGGCGCATTCATTATAATTCTAATTACTAATATGTATAAGCTTGATTTGCATATTAAAGGAAGAAACACTCTCATCTGAGACGTGCTAGCATTAGTTGCTTAGGAAAAAATAAAAGCAAATATATTTCCCCCAACAATTAGTGTTTTGTTCTAACTCTTTAAAAATGTCTTCAGAGTATCAAATAGCTGACTGTGTATTTTTGTAATCCGAATAGATCTCATTTTAAATCAAAGGGTTTTTAAGCATTTCTTTAGATCCAGCAAGTTGTTCTGATGATGCAAATCTTTTGAGCTGATATGTCAAACCGAGCCAAAAAGAACACATTCATTTTTATTATTTCTTAGATTGCAGACATACAGGGGCTGAAATCTTGTCATCTTGTATGTCTGTAAAGTATCGAGCACATTTTGGTACTTCATAAATAATTAATAGTAAGAGTGTTTATAGAAAACATATTACAGTAATAATCCTTCTCATTCATTTGCTTTATGTGATCAAAGTGTTTTACAAACATTAATATTTAGAGTAAATTTGAATCAGTAAAATTATATCAAGGCAAGTTTATAAAATAGTCTACAGTGGAAAATCAGAGTAGCAGAATGACTATACAAACCTATACTGCAGATTTCATTGTAAGAATGACACCCACAAAATATGGATATTAGCAGTGTTAAACAGGATTCAACAACATTCTGACTTTCAATGGTAAATAATTAAAATCTGATACAGTAAATAACAGTTGTATAACCCACAGGTGTTTAATTTGTGTCAAAGCACAAAGAGAATGTTTTAACATATGTTGAAACAAGTCATATTTGTAATTCTGACATTTTAGTTACTATTTTAAACTAAATATGTTGCAGAAATCCCTCTAATCCAAGTGCAAGTAACAGAAAGTTGAGAGGAAAGGACTGCGGAAACAGGTGTTGAAAGCATTGTCATTCAGGAAAGCAAGTTCTTCACATTTTTAGCTCTTTGAAGCAGGGGACTGTCTTTTTGTTCTGTTTGTACAGCACCTAGCACAGTGGCATCCTGGTGTGTGACTGGGACGCCTGAGTGCCACTGCAATCCGAGTAAATGTTAAGTTCCGTTAAGTTACGTACTTTCCTGAATTGGACTTCCCACAGTTGACCTTCTGATTAAAACAAAATGCACCAAAACTCCAGGCTGCTACATCTCTGTCGTCTCAAATCATAATGGACTCTAGATAAGACCCTGAGCTTTTGGAGTTACCATGGGAGGCAGCAGAACAATAATGTGCGCAACTCTACAGTGAGCGTGTATATATTGTATACTGGCTTTAGAATGCAAACGACAAAAAGAAAACTACTATAATCCTGTAGTGGTCCATGGCCTCTTGTGCAAGGTGTAGTGATGTTATAAGGTCATAGTTCTAATGTAATTTCATTTAAAATCACCTATCGCCAGTGCTTTCCCTCTATTGACTATAACGTTACATACTATTTAGGATTTTAACAGTTTAAAATGTTGAGCCAATGATCTTCATCAAAATATTCCACTGGGTAATTGCAAAAATATAAACAATTCTGCTCATTCCAGTTTCCCATGTTGGGAGGTCAATCTTCTAAAGATTTGTGGGTTTTGCCAAAAAAGTCAGGCCAGTTTACTTTGGTCGTGATACTCAGAAAAAATTGTCGAATATTAATATTAGAAATTAATTGTGTATGTGCGGCTGAGCGTACATTTTATCAATTAAGAATGTCTCTAAAGAAAACAGAACTCACAAATATGCATGCTTGCAGTGGTGTGTTTTCTGGTAACGTGGACAATGAACAGTACAGATTTCACCAACCACTCAACATCCATCAGATGGCATTAATTTTTTTGCTACTACTACAAAGGGTATGTCTACACTGTAATGAAAAACCTGCGGCAGCGGGTCTCAAAGCCTAGGTCAACTGAATCAGGCTTGCGCTGCAGGGCTAAAAATAACAGTGTAGACATCCAGGTTGGAGCTGGAGCCTGTGCTTTGAAACCCGGTGAGAGGAGAGGGTCTCGGAGCCCGCCCTGCAGCCCGAGCTGCAATGTCTACGCCACTAAGGTGGAAGGAAGTATGTTGAATTTGAATTTTTTGAAAAGAGAGGTTGTATTGATTCTTATGTCTCCAATACAGCTAATACACTGACCAGATTATATTCTTTGCCACACATCGAATGTAGCAAAGTCACTCACTATGCAATTTGAAATCTGACTGCATGAAATACATATCATTACTAAGAGTGAAAAAGAAAACTCATGGGACTATCAGTGAGAACATTTGTTGAGATGATAGAAGTTGGAGTCTGTTCCCAAAATCATCCAATACGTTCTCCAGTGCAGTTATGTATTCATGGGGAAACTGCATTCCAAGTGGAACCCATCAAATCATCATCTTTATCTGGTCTCTTGCTGCATGACCGTGATCTCAGGAGAAACTCATCTCATGTTTCCAATAACAGATGGCAATGGATACAATTTCAACACCATTCATTGCATTGTAGTTTATGTATGTTTACAATTCTAACAAATTCAAAACGTGGCTCCAAGTGAGCCTTGAATTTTTATATGTGATGCTTCCCCACCACAAAGCTGCTTGGTTTTGTGGGTACAAAATTATTGCCATATGTCTGACACTGCTATTCATTTTGCTCTTCTTCCTGAGGCATGTTTTATGGCTCTATTCATTGTCCTGGGCTCATTTTGGTTTCCTGGCTGTTGCTTGGTAGCTTAGAGTTTGTCATTTTGATGTTCGTTTCCATCTTTATTTGAATGATATACAGTTCACTTTTCTTGAACACCATTAGTGGTCAGTGTTTCATTGTTACAGACTGCCTTCCTAAAACCCAGAAATAGACAAGCTCTGGTTCTCTTCAATTTCACCTCACCGATACTCAAGTGCTTTCATTTGGCCCTTTATTATTATTTTGTTTATTTTAATATATCAGCTCGATTCTGATCTGGACTAAGTGATACTTATCACACCTGGAAATATCATCTCTAGTACATTACTGTGCCAGTGCTGTCCATGATTTTACAATACTCAGTGACATGCTCCATGTGTCAGAAGATTTAAAAAAATAGGTTCTTTGTTTAAAACCTTGCTTCATCCCTCCTATGCCAAGGCTTATGCTGTTCGAATTTGCTTTCTCCCTTATTGTGAAGAATCCTGGGACAACTGCAAACTGTACAATACAAATCTAACTTGGTTGCTTTTCTTGTTTATCTCTGTTTTTTATTATACTGTAAATATCTTCAGTCCATTTGATTTTCCGGTCTCAGGTGTGGAGCTATTGAAGTTGAAAGGCCATGATTCAATTAAGCCACCAAACTGAAGTCATTGCTGTATGCTGAAAGGTTTGTCTTTTGCCAGTTGAAGATGCTGTTACATTCTTGTTTTAATCTCAGATTCTGCAGTGGTCCAGTAAGACTCTATATTGAGTAACAACCAAAACCCAAGTGGCTCCTAAATGTTGGACTATATGGATTTCAAATAGCTGCTTTTCCGGCTGCTAAAACATTCCTTACTTAGTTTTTACTCAGTCTTTACGCAGTCACACCCTCCCTGAAGCCAACTGGAGTTTGCTTGAGTGAAAACCGAATAACTTCAGGATTTGACCTACTCTACAAGAGTAAAAATTGTTTTGTGATGACTAAAGGCCGACCCTGCATTCTTTACTTAGGCAATAGCTCCTTCAGCTTTGTTAGCCCTCCTTGGCACCTTGGCCCTGATACCTGAGGTACTGAGCATCACCTGTAAAGTCAGTGGGAACTGAGGATGCTCAGAACATTGCCAGAGGTGCTTAGCACCTCACAGAGTCTGGTCCCTTAAGAGTTAGCTGTGCAGGAGAGTTTTGATCTGGTTAGGATCAGGCTACAGACTGGGAAATAACACTATAGATGAGGGTGGAGGCCTAGGTTGCAATTCCAGGTCATACAACATGGCTGATAATATTTTCTATCCCTTGATGGACTAGGAGATTATTCACAGGTTCTGGTCACTTCTGAGCCAGGACATAAAAATAAGGGTACAGGTCGAAACCCAAATATCTTAATTAAGTTGAAAATTGAAACTCAGTGAAATTAAAACTCACTCACTCACTCAATCCCAGTGAAATCTGAATCCATTCTAAATGCTTAGACCTGCTAGGAAAGTCTTCACAAGGAATAATGTTGGGTGCAGATGGTTCCATTTACGGATAGGCTGGGAACCTTGTTTGCTGACAGCTGGTGTTTGGCAGGTTTTTTCCCTAAATTTTTGCATGGCTTGCACAAAAAATGATCTGTCCCTCGTGTTGCCAGTAAACCAAACCATGTGCTAGTGTAAAACACTACAGAGAAAATCTATAAAAATGGGAGACTCTTTGATACTTCCAGGAAGTGCATCTACATGAATTTGAGTTCTTTGTTTCCTAGAGTTCTTAGTTGTGTGAAATGAACAAAAAGGACAAACACGCTTTCTCTCTGAAGGAAGCAAAGTGAGGTCACACACTGTGTTTTCCAATGAAATATAGCCTTATCTGATCCTCCATTGGGATAATGAAAGAGAAATCTTCTCAAAATTATCAGGATCACAGAATGTTAGCACATCAGAATTGTCACCATAACCTAACAGATGTATGGAAAGTCCTCTATCACCCTAGGCAGAATACCTAAGAAGATATCCATGAAAACAGAAAAATAACCCACCCTCAACAAATCATAGAATGACCAATAACAAGGTACCCTACAACTTGTGAGCTTTTCAGAAATCAGGATGTATTTGCTAAACTAACCTTAAATTATAACATTATTTCCTTCAAATCCCTTTATTTATAATCCATTCTTCTTCTTAAATCCCCTTTTATTTAATTCATTACTCTACTCTTGGGAAAAGGCAGATTAATAATGCTGCGCTGTACAGGATAGGACATGCATATTTATGAAACCTCATGAATTATTCGCCAAATTGAGTCAAGTCAACATTCATCTTGGAGGTAAGCAATTAAAAGTACTTACTTGGCTTGTGAGACAATCGATCAATTGAAATTTCAGTTCTTGATCACATGGTTTGAAATGCAGTTTGACAAAAAGTAACATTGCAGAATACTAGATATCCCTGGTGTGGGAGGATGGGACCTTTAAACTTGAAATATTAGAGGGTTTTTTTGGAACCATAAAATGTTGTGGTGTATAAAGGTGCCATATATTTTTAAAAAGCTGTCACTGTGGACGGTTCAAAGGGAACGCTGGACTTTAAATCTAAATTCAGAAATAAAAGATTCATGTTTTACAATGCACTTGACTTGTCTGTGGGATGAGAGGAAAAGTTTTCTGCAAACATTTTGGAGGACAAGGTTAGAGTTCAAAAGAACCTAGATAAATTGGAGAATTGGTCTGAAACCAACAAGATGAAATTCACTAACGACAAGTGCAAAATACTGCACTAAGTTAGGAAAAAATCAAATGCACAACTAAAAAATGGGGAAGCAACTGGACGAGGAGTAGAACTGCTGAAAAGGATCTTGGGGTTATAGCTGGATCAATGATGTAATGCGTTTGCAAAAATGGCATTCTGGGATATATTAACAGGAGTGTCGTATCTAAGACACAGGATCTACTTGGATATGGTGAGGCCTCAGATGGAGTATTGTGTCCAATTTTGGGTGCCACACTTTAGGAAAGATGTGGACAAGTTGGAGAGAATCCTGAAGAGAAAAGCATGAGCAAAAAGAATGATAAAAGGATTAGAAAACCTGGCCTATGAGGAAAGGTTAAACTGGGAATGTTTAAGCTTGAGAAAAGAAGACTGAATTAGGGACCTTATAACAGTCCGTAAGTAGGTTAAGGGCTGTTATAAAGCGGACTGTGATCCACTGCTCTCTATGGCCAATGCAGGTAGGACAAGAAGCAATGGGCTTAATCTGCAGCAAGGGAGATTTAGGCAGGACCGGCTCTAGGCACCAGCAAACCAAGCATGTGCTTGGGGTGGCACAATTCCAGGGGCGGCATTTTGCTTTGGCAGTTGCGATCTCGGAGGTGGTGGTTGTTGTTTTTAGAGCCGGCCCCGGATTTAGATTAGATATTAGGAAAAACTTTCTAACTATAAGAGTAGTTAAGTACTGAAATAGGTTACCAAAAAAGGTTGTGGAATCCCTGTCACTGGAGGTTTTTAAGAACAGGTTAGACAAACAACAGTCGGGATGGTCTAGGTTCACTTGGTTCTGCCTCAGTCCAGGGGACTGGACTTGATGACCTCTCGAGGTCCCTTCCAGTGCTATATTTCTATGCTTCTGTACTGTGGCAATTAGCCAATATGTATAGGAAGTGTTTCCATGACTGTTACTAGATGTACAAAGCATTCTGGCTGATTAGAGCTGTTCAAAACTTTTTCAATGGAACGGTTTTCTGTCAAAAAATGCAGTTTCTTCAAAATCAAATGTTTTGGGGAATGCATCAACTTCAATGAAATTTTAGCTGGAAAAATGTCCAAATAAACCATTTCAACTTTAGCTTTTCATTTGGATAATGTTGAAATGTTTTCTTACAATTTCATCATTTTTATTTCATTTAGACTTTTCTGTTATATCCTAAAAATATTATGTACATGTTATTTTATCCTATGTTTTGACTTTATAGAAAGAAATCATGTTGATGGTTCTGACTCAACCTTTTTTAGAATTTCTGTTCCACAGGAAAATGTTGCAATTTGGGGTTTTTCAGTCCAATTTAGATTAAAAACACATTTTGAAATGTCAGAATTTCCTGTGCAATAAAAATTCCCATTTCCATCCAGCCTTTGTTACGATCCAAATTTTAGTTTTTGTTTGCCCTACTTTAGCCAGCCCAGCATGCCACAACTACTTTGAGAGCTCCAGCAAGACAGCTCTGTTCAAACCCTTAGCTACACTGTTGATCACACACAAATGTGAGTTAATCCCCAACTCACTAAAATCCCCTTGTAAGGGCACGTCCTTAAGATGTCATTCAAAGTCATTACACCCAACCTGGCAAGAAGAAACTAAAAAAAAAAAGTCAGATTTAAAACAAAGGGAGCCATCTTAACCTAATACATTTGAAAGGAACTTCTGCTTTGAACGTGAAAGGTTAGAGAAACATATTGCTCCCTGGAGTGCCTGGAATAAGCTAGGTGAAATTTACCCACCTGCCAAGGTCTGCACATGGCTGCTCCATACTGTAACCACCATGCAGAGGTTCCTCCATACCCCCTGTGCCCCATGGAGGAGGAGTGTCTATGACAGTTCTGCCTAGGCTGGCATCATTAGGGAATTGAGTGGTGCCGAGAGAGTCCATGGGATACGCAACTACAGACTCCAGCTCTTCAGCTGGATTAAGAGGCTTTCTTCCCTGGCCCTGTGGGAAGTGCTGTATTTAAATCCATTGAGACTCTGAGTCTGTTCTGCACGATCCTCATGTTAAGCCCTTCTGCAGGGCATCTCACCTCAGACTTTGGTCTCAATGTCATTGTTGCTCCTTAGGATACAGCCTGTATCAAATTTACAAGAAAATGGCAGGAATGTTTACATCAAACTGCTATAACTAGCATTAGGTTTGAGAATAAAAGAGGATTCTCCTGCTGCCCTCCAGGGGAGAACATTGCCTCTCCCTGAAGTACCTGCGATTTCCTGGGTGCCAATGGGCCACAACTTAACCCCTCCCCATTTCCCATGATCCGTATTTCCCAGAGAAGAACAGACTAAAGGCTGCTTCCCCATCTTTCATCTCTATTTTCTCACGGAGGTCGCATTTGACACTGAAAGAAAAAGAGGCAGCAGTAAGTAGTCCATGAAAATGTTTAGGTAGGTAAATTTGAAGAAGACCACTTTCCAGCCTCCGGGGTATTGGTGTGCAGCATCCATTGATGCTAATGGGATTTCTACACACCCATTCCTGCACATCAAGAATACATCCCTCAGTGTAATTCTTTGTTCCTTTCATTTGAGGTCTTTTTTGCATTTAGTCATTTATAATTTAATCTCCCAAACTGGCTCTGAATCTCAGCTGTGGAACTTGAAAATTACATGAATTGGTTCCAAGTGAATTAACCTTTTTTTCCCCATACAGTGGTCTGTGAGTCAAATGCCCTTTATAAAACACAACTATTTCCAATATTTCTAATATTTTTTGTCAGCAGAAAGATGTCTGAAGCTTTTTCTTTACTACTTTCAGACTCCTAATTTTTAAAGAGAATTTTTAATTACTCTGCAATGTTTCTTCCTAGAGACAAAAGTCAAATAGTAAATGGCATGTGTGAATCTGTTTAATATATTTTCTTTCTTTGTTTCTTGATTTACTTATTGATTTGGGGCTTGACGCAAAGTCTGCTGAAGTCTTTTGAGAGTCTTTGCATTGACTTTAATGGGCTTTGGATCAGGCGATATTCAATGTGCCTATTGTCAACTGTGCACCCACATACACAATTGTCGTAGAAATTCCTGTCCGTTCCAGCTGAGGAATAAGGAGAGACAGACACAGCTAATCAAACAAGGAGCCCCAGGAGGGACGATCTGTTTATTTCAATTGCAGTTGGGTTCGAGCTCATAAGTCAGCAAGAACCCTGAAAACGCTTACACCAAAGCATTATATGCAGTTGACTATGATAATCTATCGCTCTATATTTGGCCAAAATTTGCTATCATTACCATACATAGTTAGCAAGCTACATGTATCCGCCCCTCTTGTGACCCCTTATTGTTCATCTACGCGTTATTTGCAAACCAAGCAGTTAGTTATCTACAGGACGCAGGCACAGAAAGTTCCACTGTCTCCAGGTTTGGAGTTTGGTTACATTTCCTCTCGAAGGAACTTCCTGAGTTAAGACTATCTATAGCTAACGCTACATATCTCCCTCCTTCTTTCTCCCATGTGTACGTGACAAATTTGCCCCCTGGCAGTTAAGTAGAATAATTCTATTTCACAATCATATGCAGACAGAGGTCTACTAGTGACTAAAAACTCACTATACCACTTCAGAATGTATCCCACCTTGACCCATGCATGGGCTAAGTAGGAGCAGTTGGGGAAGCAAGTACCCATGAGTCAAAGTTCCCACCACCAGACCCTAGATGTAGAAATCTAGGGACTATCAGCTCCATGTGCCAAGTTGGTTTCAATTACCAGCATGAGACACAAGAGGACCGAGGGGCCTGATTCTCCATTGCTTTGCACTTTGTTTAGTTATTTGCACCTTTGTAAAGGCAGTACATAGTGGGTATATAATACTAATAGAATGGCAGCTTTATGAACTCACTCTGCACCAGGGTAAGTGACCACCCAAGGTGCAGGGCAATGAAGAATCAGGCCTGAAGGGTCTAAGGCTCTGCACCTGCGCTATGGGAGTAAAATTGATCCCATAGGTAGTCAGGACTAGGTAGAATTCTAGAGATTAAAAACCAGCACCTTAAATGGCACCTAGAAACTCATCATGAACCAATGCATCTGTGGATAATGTAGTTTTGGTTATACAGTATTTTCAGCATACAGGTCTTATCCTGACATTTATATATTATTAATATGACTGAGAGACTGGTGTAAAAAAAACATCCCTCCATAAATAATCACTTGAATTTTAAAATAAATTCATCCCAGCCATGCTCACTTCTTACAGATATTCATACAAGAGGGTCTGCTTTCAGAAATGGTTAGTTCACAGGCGCCGTATGTCAATCTTGCATGTGCAAATAGTACAGCAAAGCAGGTTTTAAGTGTGCACAGACTTTCTGCAAAGCCTGAAGCCTGTGCTTATCTCTAATCACTGTGAGTTGTCCCATTGTCTTCAGTAGGACTACTGCCAGTACATACAGTTAAACACGGGAGTAACTCTTTGTATGTGTGGGGCCTTAGATTGTAAGATCTTTGGGACTGTGGCTGTCTCTAGTATACATCTCTAGAGCACCTGGAACATTCAACCTGGGTACTACTGTAATATATAAATAAATAATAATGTATTACAATGTATTTGCATTACAAGTCCACACCCTGGTGTTTTTCCATACAATCCACCATTTGTTTGTTTGCTCCAACCTCCTCCTCCTCTCTCCTTCCCAATCTCTTCACTTTAGCCTCACTTCACACCTGCCCTCGTACTTTGCCCCCTTCCTCTTCTCACCTGCTCTGTCACCCCTCTCCCTTCCTTTTTCTTTCCATTTAGGTAAGCCCTGAACTAAATCCCACCCCAAAAAACACAATTATGGAAGTAGCATGATGTTTGTCACCATAATATTGATAGCTCTGCTTGCCTGTTCTATCCTT
This sequence comes from Trachemys scripta elegans, assembly GCF_013100865.1. Lineage (NCBI taxonomy): Eukaryota > Metazoa > Chordata > Testudines > Emydidae > Trachemys > Trachemys scripta. The sequence continues at coordinate 24,489,895 of NC_048311.1, forward strand.
TCCCCTTACCTGTTTAGACTCTAAGCTCTGCAGGGACCCTTTACTACTCTGTGTTTGGACCCAATCCAAACACAGGGTAGTAGTAGGCCCCATGGTACTATTATAATTCCCATGATGAAGAATAATAATTTTAAAATTAATCTGCACAACCCAAACTAGTTCCAAGTTGAAAACAAACCTGAAAACTTTTTGCCCCCCAGTTTAAATATCTTGCACAACTCTAGCTCAGTAACCTTTATGTTCTTGATGCTACACTTAACAAGATGCAGGCATGATGAGAGTTGCATCAGATTTATGTATGACTGGGCACATATTAGAAATGTTATGCTGTACTCTTCCCACCATTTCATGGCATAATAAGAATGAAAAATGCTCAGGCTCCTAATACCATTCCTTTCAGGCTAATGCTTACTGCTCAATCTTCTGAAAGGGCTCTCTCCTACTGTGTTTTCATTTGTGCTGTAGGAGAAAGCAGAACAAAATGCGTGGCAATTAGCAAATGACTGCCCTGTGAAAATGTGTGCCATAATCCTTTTAATTGAAGTAGAGTATCTTGCAAACAAATTTGAGAGGTGGGGGAGGGGCTTGCATAGGGTATAATTCCACCCGTTCACCCAGTGAGCAAGAATTAACATATATTTCCAACACACTGAATCTTTCTTTGCCACTGTAACAGCCTGTATTCTAAAGAAAACAGTGAATTCCATAGCACTGCATACAAATGCAATGTTAGTTCAGATTTATATTATCTTGATGTTTGACAGAAAGATGATATTGAATTATGCAAGTTGGCATTTGTTAGACATTTCAAGAATATTCTGTGGGTGTCAAGCCTCAGTGTTTTTCCCACTCCAGTTTTCCTTCAGCGAAGGGAAAACTCAAGGACTGTGCACTGAAGGATACTTTTTGCTGCACAGATGATAGTTATATTTCTCCCGTGCACCAACAACAGATGACTTCCTGCTGAGCAATTCTTATTTTAGGAGAAGAGAACACCAAAATGAAAGCAAAGGTAAAGTCTTCACGAAGGAACACCTGATGCAGGCGTTTGAGCTGTCCTCCCCTCAGTGGAATCCCATGTAGAGAGAAAGGTGTGCTAATCCCTGGGGAAAAATCTCCCTCCAGCGTATTGGCGAAGCTGTGGTTGTGTAGCAATGTGGGATGTGGCTGCAGAGGCCAAAGGGATCAGTCTCCACAGTAAAAGGCAGGGACTTTGGGTCTCTTTTATGGTAGAGTTATGAAAAAAAATTGAGTTGTTAAATACAAGCTCTGATGGCTTTAATGCAAAGAACAGCTCACCTGGGATGTCCTGGTCCCCCCTCTTTCAGGGCATACCTTCTCTGCACCAGTAGAATCAATGAATTTGTTTAAAATAACCAATGCTGAGCTCTGTTCTCCAGCAAAGCTTTAGCAACATGTTCAAGCTCTTGTACAAAATGGCATGACCTGGTTTTATGCTTGTTTCCTCTGTCTTTCATACACATGGTGCGAACTGCTTTACATATCCATGCACTCAATTGCTGACTCTTCTCTTTCGCACTAAACTCAAATTAATGTTACAAAGCAAAATTAGAGCATGATCTGGGAACGAGAATGCAAATGTGATTTCATGGCACTGTGATCAAGGAGATACAATTCCCTGTATCAATAGAGGCTTGAAAGAAGGTTCTGTCAGAAGCATGAAAACAAAAATACCCTGTAATCTGCTGGCAATTAATATGTTCCACCTCTCCTTCTGAAAGTACTGTATTGAAGTCTAAGTATTGTTTTCTGTGCCAGGGACTGAGACGGCCTCTCATTACTGCATTCTGACCATATATTTCCAATGTGATTCTGGGACTAGATGTCACCAGATTTTATTTGCTCTTAAAAATAGAAAACCCCATTTCCCCCCCCTCCCTGCTGAGTTATCACTGGATTAAATAGATCTCCTCTACAAACAAAGTTACACCTTTGCAATTCATTCCCATTCTAAAAATGTCAGCCATGAAATGTGTGGGTGAAGTACTCATCAAGGCATTGAAAAAGTCATCCTCTATTATAGATTCCTTTAAAAAGTTTCCAATAGCACTATGGGCTGTGTTTTTAAAAAGATGCCCAAGAGATCTGGACACCCAACTCTCATTAAAATTCATGAAAATTGGGTGACCAAATCCTTTACGTGGCTTTGAAAAACTTAGCCTTGGAGTCTTTTAATTCTAGCTCTTAGGTTGGGAGGAAAGTAAGGTCAGCAGTGATCAAAAGCTGTTACTATCTGATGGGTGTTTAGTGGCTGCACTTTCTGGACAAGTGCATGCGTAATAAAGCGACTACCACAAATGGCAATAACTTGACATCATTACTGACAGTGTCAGCAGAATGGCAAAGAAATGAAGGGGCACAGACTGATCGGGGGAGAGGCACATTTGTGACACATTTTGTGGGAGTAAAACTTCCCACCTCTGCAGAGGTCCAGCACAAGGCGTATGGGTCACTTGATGTAGACACCAATCCTGAGTTCAGTGGGACCACTCACATAAATGTTGTAGGGTCTTGATCCTACAGCTTGCATGGGACCTTGCCATGAGGCACAGGTTTTGTGCTTCTCCTCTACACAGAGGGGAGTATCACCCTGGATAAACCAAGAGCTAGCTCTATAGGGCTGTTAATCTGGTACCTTTTCAGTTCCACTGAATTCAAATGAAAAAAGGGGTTCTCTGAATGCCATTAATTCGGGACTAACAATGTATCATGGTTCTAATGTGCAGTTTTAGAGGCACTCCAGATCGTTCAGAAACAGAGACTATCTGGTTGTTTAATACAGTTATAAGGACCTGCTTTAAAAAATAATTTATCTACTGGCTGCTGGGGTTGCTTGAAATCCTATTAAACATTCATGAGAGGAAGCATCACAGACAAATTAATAAACACCCCACGCACTAACCTAAAAAAAAAATACAAATCTGAAATCTTTGATGCTAAACTGATTAAAAGAAGAAACATTTTGCATGAAACCATTTGGCATATTTCAGTGTATTAACTGAGGCATAATGAAAATAGAAGTTACAGGAAAGAAAAGGAAAAATACCTTCTAAAGCAGGCTGCAATCCTGCAAAACACACACGTGTACCTTTCTGTATGTGGCAGGGTGACCAGGTGTCCAGTTTTCGACCGGAACACCTGGTCGAAAAGGGACCCTGGCGGCTCTGGTCAGGACTGGGTCATGAAAAGTCCAGTTGGCAGTGCTGCGGTACTAAGGCAGGCTAGTCCATAACTGTTCTGGCTCTGTGCTGCACCCCAGAAATGGCCAGCAGGTCTGACTCCTAGGTAGGGGAGCCATGGGGCCCCGCAAGCTGCCCCCACCCCGAGCACTGGCTCTACACTCTGTATTGGGAACCGGCCAATGGGGGCGAGAGCAGTGCGTGGAGCCTCCTGACCACCCCACCCCCTCCGCCTAGGACCCGGACCTGCTGGCTGGTTCCGGGGCATGCGCAGCGCAGTGCCAGGACGGGCAGGAAGTTTGCTTTAGCCCTGCTACGCTGCTGACTGGGGGCCGCCCAAGGTAAGTCTGCACCCCAACCCTGAGCCCCAACCCCCTGCCCCAGCCCTGAGCCCCCCCAAACCTGGAGCACCCTCCTGCAACTCAAACCCCTCACTCCCCCCAACCCAGAGCCCCCCCACACACCCTGAACCCCTCATCCCCGGCCCCACCCCAGAGCCCGAATCTCGTCCTTCAACCCACAGCCCTCTCTCACACTCTGAATCTCTCGGTCCCACTCCCCAGCCTGGAATTCTCTGCTGCATCCCAAACGCCTCATCCCCAGCCCCATGCCAGAGCCCGTACCCTCTCCCACCCCCCAACCTCCTGCCTCAACCTGCAGCTTCCTCCCACATTCCAAATCCCTCAGCCCCATGCCCCAGCCTGGAGCCCCCCCAGCACCCCAAACCCCTCATCCCCAGGGCCCTCACCCTCTCCCACACCCCAACTTCATGCCCCAGTATAGAGCCCCCTCTCACACCCTGAACCCCTCATTTCTGGCCCCACCCTGGAGCCCACACCCCCAGTTAGAGCCCTTACCCCCCACATCCCAACCCCCTGCCCCAGCCCAGTGAAAATGAGTGAGGGTGGGGGATAGCAAGCCACCGAGGGAGGAGGAATGTAGTGAGCGGGGGTCGGGGCCTCGGGGAAGGAGTTGGGGCCTTAGGGAAGGGGCAGGTCTAAGGTGTTCGGTTTTGTACGATTAGAAAGTTGACAACCCTAGTATCTGGGTACTCTTCTTAGCATAGTAAGTGCATATTTGCATGATCAGGGCCTTATTAAATAACAATCAAACAGAAGGTAATCATACCTACATAAATCTAATTCATCATTTAATACAATTTTCAAAAAAAGTTAATACTGTTCAGGTTTTAGGGCATTTTGATTTGGAAACGTGAAGGAATTTTTTCATGATGAAGTGGGGGGGGTGGAAATTCATAAAATCTTTTCATATATGAAAAATCTCTCCCCACATTCTACAGTTCCCACGGAGGTTGGGGAGGTGAAAGGAATTGGTTTCGGAAGAAAAATTGAATGTATTGTACCTAAAGTGAGAGTGTGTGTATGTGTGTAGATATATAAATAACTCTTTGTTTCTTTTAAAAAAGAAAACAGGTTGCATTAGAAAAGAGGAAGATGCTGATGCATCTGTCCAATGTGTTATGTGTGTTTAATACTTTGCCATTCAGTGAAAAGGGGTTTCCATAACAACCATCATATCTTATGGTAGCTAGAGATGACTGAGATACATCTTCCTAAAGAACTCCCCTTGCCAGAGTGTTATGTGGGTTGCAAAATAATTCTGTACATGAAAACCATGGCCCACATCCTTCCCTCTAGCTCTGAATGCAGAGAAGACCCTCTGTGTGTGCAGATCTCTGCCCTTCTACACAGAAGGAGAGAGCTGGTACCATGCTCCGATGCGCCCCCGCACCAGGACCGTGAGATGGCCTCTCTCTGTTGTTCAGGGGTGGGGAAGTGGGCAGGCTGGGGTTAGCAATTGTCTCCAATTTGGTCCCACTAAATAAGAAGAGATAATTACAGTCTGGAGCTGTATTATCTTTTCCATGTAGCCCCATTTCCTTTCTCTCTGCTTCCCCCCCTCCACCGCCTCCACCAATGAAATTCTGGGTGCAGCCATAACTGGGGAAGTCCTGGATAATGTGACATCCTTGGAGATGTGCCAGCAAGGTGCTGGGGAAGCTCAGATCTGGTGCAGAGGCACAGGGCCTCTTTCTGGATGACCCTAGGTGATGGCCTGGTGGCCTTTCCCATGGGGGCAGCCCTGTCTTTCGCTCCCCCTAGGGAACAACATGTGGGGATGTATCCAACCTGATGGGATGGGATTCTGTTCTATATAGGTTTCTGTACTGCGCTCATCACCATTGTATCTGAGCACCTTCTAGCAATGCAACGTGGCTAATATCTGTCCCATGTTCTTTGTTCTCTGATCCTCTCCCCAGAGGGAGAAGCTTGTGGAGTGAAGTGTCATTTTTACTAGCATGGGTTTTATTTGTTTTGTTTTATATACGTGCTGTGATGTATTTATCATATGGAAGGCAAAGTCAAAGAAATGTGCCTTGCTCGTAGAGCAGAAGCTGGCCAGGGTTGTGATCGTCCTTAGTTCCTGCTGGAGTTTGTTCCACAAGATGGGTGGGATCAGATGATCTGAACCTCTACATCAGGGGTCGGCAACGTTCGGCACGCAGCTCGCCAGGGTAAGCACCCTAGCGGGCCGGGCCAGTTTATTTACCTGCTGACGTGGCAGGTTCAGCCGATCGCGGCCCCCACTCGCCATGTTTCGCCATCCCGGGCCAATGGGGGCGGCAGGAAGCGGTGCGGGCTGAGGGATGTGCTGGCCGTGGCTTCCCGCTGCCCCCATTGGCCTGGGACGGCAAACCACGGCCAGTGGGGGCCGCGATCAGCCGAACCTGCTGCATCAGCAAGTACATAGACTGGCCCGGCCCGCTAGGGTGCTTACCCTGGCGAGCCTCGTGCTGAACGTTGCCGACCCCTGCTCTACATGTTTTTTTTGTGTGTGTGTGTGTGTGTGTGTGTGTGTGTGTGTGAGAATTTTTCTTAATACTCTAAGGCACTGTGAAGATGTTGTGTATGTTGGAAAGGGTTTGCTTCTTATTTGTAAGCAGTGTTTTCACAAATTAGTAAGAGTCGCTTGCACAAGAAAAAGAACCGAATTCCTTCATCTGAAGAAATATATGTGGAAAGATTAAATCCCATTGTGTTTTTAATTGCAATTTAATATAATGTTGCATACAAATAGAATTTGTCAAATAGTCATTGAGATCACATACATTGCAGTCCTATTTATCACTGTATGTTTTATATTGGAAATTTTTGTCTGAACTTTTGACATTCTTCTGAAACAAGATTATTTAATCCATTCTTTTTTCTCGGCCCCCTCCCCTGGGATGCTCAAACTCCATTCAATATGAGGTGACATAATAGAGAGAAACCTCTTGGGTCTGGCACACTGTCTTTCTATCTTTTGTACTCCCACCCATCACCATAGTATCTGGGCAACTTCCATGTAAAATAATGCCCTAGTTCCTGGCTCTTCTCCCTTGTTGGGTTATAGAAAGCTCTGCTTGTCTTAAAAAAAAAATGTTGAAGTGGGAGAGGGGAACTGTTAATTCTGTGAATGGTATTCTGTTAATGGTGGAAAATCTTTAACAAATAGGAAAGTTTTGCAACATTTCCTAACTATGGGCAGACCTCCTATGCATCTAAATTTGTCTCTCTGCTAGGATCTGATTGTTGTTGTTATTATTACTTTATTGTCTATATTCTTGTAGTGCCTGGGGTTGCCAACTGAGAACTGGGCCCCGTTGTGCCAGCCACTGTGCAACATAGAAGAGAAGTTGGTCCCTGCCCTAAAAAGTTTACAGAAACAAAGAAGCTGATATAGAAAGACAGCAAATAAGCAATTGATCAGATACCCTATTCGTATTTCAAATAAAATATCTCTAAGGCCGGAATTTTATTTTATATTGTAAAGGACTTGATGTTGTGAGGTACTGAGCACCCTCAACTCCCCTTGACTTCTCTGGGTGTCTCAGCCCTGCTCAGGATCATGCAAAATAAAACTGACTTTTCTTCTGTAGCTGGCTCATCTAATGAATTCCTCCACCCTATGGAGTTAAGAATGAGCCCAGGAAGTAATACATAAAGATCATTCTCTTCCTCCTCTCCCCACAGCATGTTTTGCCAAATCAGCAGCACTGAAGGTCACCTCTGAATGAGATATGTTTTTGCCTCAAGTTATTCTGTATTTGTCAAGTGCAATATATTTCGGTGACCTTTGTTCAAAATGGGTTGGGCTGTCATGGGCCAAGCATTAGTCACATGTAATGAAAGAAATATTATTTTTATTATTATTTAGTATTTCTTTTGTAGTAGACCCAAGGGGCTCCAAGCAGGGCTCCATTGTGCTAGGTACTATACACACACACAACAAAAAACCTCCCTGCCCTGAAATGCATTATATTCCAAGCATCCTGTGCTCATGCACACAGAGTCTCTTGCTCCATGCACCTCCATATATACATATACATATACATATACATATACATTGTGGTAGCCCTTCTCTGTCTGTAGAACCCATTGTAGGAATAGAAGAAGTACCGTTATTGCAATAATTTTACTATGCGGCATGAATATGAAATGAAAAGCAGTAACTTAGAGTTCACTTATCTCTACCTGTGATATGGTTATTTACTGAAAAAAATTACCATAGATTACCCATAATATGATGAGATATTTATACAGATATAGTGTACGTTTTAGTATATTCATAACATATAAATCTGGAAATGAAAATTCCTTGCTGCTTAGAATAATTTTTTGTGGTGAAATCCTTTCTGTGTAGAGGGGACAGCACAAGGTCTATGGGCTTAAAAGGGATTTAGAGTAGATAAGCTTTGTTCTGGTCCCTGCACAAGGTGAATGTCAAACCCATAATCTTCACTGTATATTTGTGTATGTTGATTTTACAAATCTATCTATCTATCTATCTATCTATCTATATATATAATCATTTCATGCAGTGGGAAATGATCTACTGGCCATGCCTCTGTCTCCGTACCAGAGATCCCAAATGTTAAAAATATCAAAGAAATGTAGGCCTGGAAAGGACATCAAGAGGTCATTTAGTCCCTCTCTTTGTGCTGAAGCAGGATTAAGTATGCCTAGAGTCATGAGTCAGGCCCCCCAAAATCAGTTGATTGGTTAAAAATTACAAGTTTTATTTTTAAATGGGGTGGGGGGTTTACTTGTATTCTTGCTTTTGAGTATTTAGGTTGCACTCAAGTCATATTTTCATACCTTTCTTCACAATAATGAGGGCTAGAAACTTACTTTTTTAAAAAATGAAAGCTGGGAATTTCATGAACTCACATGACCCCACCAGCTTCCAGAAGAATACCAATTATTGTGGGACTCACAATAAAATCATGATGATTGGCAACACTGTTCTGATTCAAAGCCCACTGAGTCAACAGAAGTCTGCCCAGTGACTTCAGTGGGCTTTAATCAGGCCCTAAATAGCCACTTCTGTTTATGCTATTTGTAATGCTTCATTAACATAACCTATGAATAGGGCCCTACCAAATTCACAGTCCATTTTGGTCCATTTCATGGTCATAGGATTTAAAAAAATCATAAATTTCATTATTTCATATATTTAAATATATTTAAATATAACTGTTGCGGTCCTGACCCAAAAGTTCGGGAGGAGAGGGTGTTTGCAAGGTTTTTGCAGGGGAGGGTCATGGTATTGCCACCCTTACTTCTACGCTACTACTGGTGGTGGTGCTGCCTTCAGAGTTCAGAGCTGGGTGGCCAGAGAATGGTGGCTGCTGACCAGGAACCCAGCTCTGAAGGCAGCGCTGCAGCCAATAGCAGTGCAGAAATAAGGCTGGCATGGTATGGTATTGCCACCTTACTTCTGCGCTGCCTTCAGAGCTGGGCCCTCTCTGGCCCAGCAACTGCTGCTCTCTAGCCAACCAGCTCTGAAGGCCGCACAGAAGTAAGGATGGCAATACAGACCCTCTCACAATAACCTTGCTCCCGCACAGGCCCTCTTTTGCATGGGGATCCCCAGTTTGAGAAACACTAGTGAAAGCTGTATAGTGTAGGGTAAAAGTACACAAAAGACCAGAATTCATGGGTGAGAGCAGATTTCATTGTCCATGACACATTTTTCATGGCCGTGAACTTGGTAGGGCCCTACCTATGAAGCACATATATAGGTATCCTCTTGCACAAATGTGAAATAATCTCTCTCAGAATCTGCCAGTCCTGCAGAAAATATCTCCATGGCTATCTGAGTGAGTAAAATTTCACCAGAAAATTAGGGTTGTCAACTCTCCAGGAATTAGAGATTAATCTTTAATTAAAGTTTATGTCTTGTAATGAAACCTCCAGGAATACATCCAACCTAAATTGGCAACCCTACAGGAAATTCCTAGGGGGTTTTGCCCCTGAAATCGGTGGGTGCAAGATGGGGCCAATTATTCATTTTTGTTGGAAAGGGGAGAAAAGTAAACACTCCCAAATAAAACTTGCATTGGTACAAATGAACCACCCCAAAGTCTGGACCATGTAAACCAGCATTTAATCATAAAAACATTGTAGGCTGCTTCTAAACACAAAGTTATCTTCCGGTATTCCTGGTACACTTCGCTTTTTCTACAGTATAAGATGATCCATAATTATGGGGCTACTCCCAGAAGTTCTGTTTTTCATACAGTGGGGATGTTTATTTCAGTAATGAATTCATAGTGTGTTTGTTTTATCAATGCATAATCACAAACAACAGAGAATTCTGTAACCCCTTGTGAATGTAGCAACTAAATAGATTCCAAAATGTGTCCTGTGGATTTGCAGGATGGAAACATGTTTATTCAACATTCACTTATTTTCACCTGCACATCAGCTCATTGGCTGAAAGACAGAGAACTGTGTGTCTGTTTTAATGTTGCAAGATGAAGTAGATATGTCATCAGTCGGGTACTACTTTTACTGGACAGATTACTCCCTGCTTATCCTAACCAAGCTTTACACATATTGATGCAGAAAGCCAAATCATCTAAATTGAAAGAGGTTATAATTATAGGTATATGTGAACAGAGAAGCTTTTTCAACTGTTTCTAGACACTAACCATTTGTACCAAGAAATGCTTTTAAAATAATACAGGAAAATCACTGGCTAGCGAACAAGGGAGTTTGAGTGGGAGATCCCCTGCTGAAGAAGAAGCAAGCACTAATTCTTGGGGTTAGTGTGAGCGAGCTTGTTTGCTATTTCACATTTAGGGACAATATATACCTTCAAGTCAGTGGCACTGCTATGGGTACCCGCATGGCCCCACAGTATGCCAACATTTTTATGGCTGACTTAGAACAACGCTTCCTTAGCTCTCGTCCCCTAACGCCCCTACTCCACTTGCGCTACATTGATGACATCTTCATCATCTGGACCCATGGAAAAGAAGCCCTTGAGGAATTCCACCATGATTTCAATAATTTCCATCCCACCATCAACCTCAGCCTAGATCAATCCACACAAGCGGTCCATTTCCTGGACACTACTGTGCTAATAAGCGATGATCATATAAACACCACCCTATACCGGAAACCTACTGACCACTATACTTACCTACATGCCTCCAGCTTCCATCCATGACACACCACACGATCCATTGTCTACAGCCAAGCTCTAAGATACAACTGCATTTGCTCCAATCCCTCAGACAGAGACAAGCACCTACAAGATCTCTATCAAGCATTCTTAAAACTACAATACCCACCTGCTGAAGTGAAAAAAACAGATTGACAGAGCCAGACAAGTACCCAGAAGTCACCTCCTACAAGACAGGCCCAACAAAGAAAATAACAGAACACCACTAGCTGTCACCTTCAGCCTCCAACTAAAATCTCTCCAGCGCATCATCAAAGATCTACAACCTATCCTGAAAGATGATCCCTCACTCTCACAGATTTTGGGAGACAGACCTGTTCTCGCTTACAGACAACCCCCCAACCTGAAGCAAATACTCACCAGCAACCACACATCTCTGAACAAAAACACTAACCCAGGAACCTATCCTTGCAACAAAGCCCAATGCCAACTCTGTCCACATATCTATTCAAGTGACATCATCATAGGACCTAATCACATCAGCCATACCATCAGGGGCTCGTTCACCTGCACATCTACCAATGTCATATATGCCAGCATGTGCCAGCAATGCCCCTCTGACATGTACATTGGCCAAACCGGATAGTCTCTACGCAAAAGAATTAATGGACACAAATCTGACATCAGGAATCATAACACTCAAAAACCAGTAGGAGAACACTTTAACCTGTCTGGTCATTCAGTGACAGACCTGCGGGTGGCAATTTTGCAACAGAAAAACGTCAAAAACAGACTCCAACGAGAAACTGCTGAGCTGGAATTGATATGCAAACTAGATACAATCAACTTAGGCTTGAATAGGGACTGGGAATGGCTGAGCCATTACAAACATTGAATCTATCTCGCCTTGTAAGTATTCTCACACTTCTTATCAAACTGTCTGTACTGGGCTATCTTGATTATCACTTCAAAAGTTTTTTTCTCTTACTTAATTGGACTCTCAGAGTTGGTAAGACAACTCCCACCTTTTCATGCTCTCTGTATGTGTATATATATATCTCCTCAATATATGTTCCATTCTATGCATCCGAAGAAGTGGGCTGTAGCCCACAAAAGCTTATGCTCAAATAAATTTGTTGGTCTCTAAGGTGCCACAAGTACTCCTGTTCTTTTTGCGGATACAGACTAATACGGCTGCTACTCTGAAACCTTTGTATTTTTTTATTTTTCTTTTGGCTTGCTTAAAATTTACAGTGAGGTCTGTTGAGGATTGTGTGTTTAGGGAATGTGAAGGAGTGGTGGCTAGAGACCTACAAGCTAAGAGTAAGCTAGCAAGGTTCTAGCCTCCTGTCCTTTAATCCTTGATCCATCCTTCTGATCACCCTTCCCCGGTGTGTTAATGAGGGACCAGGGCTGACCTAGGAGAGAAGAGCTTAAAACTCAGAAGCTAAGTGGCTAAGGGGCAGCAAACAGTAGAGTTTGAGAGGGTGTTTGTAGGAGAAGTAAGAATACAATCACCGTCGTTCAGAGAGGCTACATCACCAAGCCAACACTACTCCTGGCCCCTCCATCTGCACCTGTGTCAAAACAGAGAACCCAACCATGGATGGCTCTACTTAGGTCCTAGTGTGGATTTCCAGAGACTATGGCCTGCATTTCCTTGCCATAGAAAGCCAGGCTGGGGAGACCATCCAGTGTGAGAAGTGGGCGAGCTTCAGTAGGAGGTGGCTAGGCTGAGGAGCATCCAGAGACATGAGGAACTTATTGAAAATATGCATATTGAAATTTCCAAGCCATCCAACTGAAGAGGACTGCAGAACCACCACCAGAGGAGGATGAAACAGTGCCTTCACAGAGAAGAAGCTGGCTGATGGTTACATCTGGCAGCAGGCAGTACCCAACCCTGCTCCCAACTCAATATCCATAGAGATTAAAAAACAGTATGCTGCCCCAGCAATGAGGAATCTCCCCCAGAGGTGGAGGAGGAAAAACCATATACCACCAAAGCTGGGAGCTGGGCCACCCGGGGAGGAGGAGGGGGGCGCAAGTGGGGCAATTTTCCCTGGGGGCCACACAAGCCCTGGCCAAGAATCCCTTCCCTGGCTAGAGGCGCCTTTTTAATTTTTACTCACCCAGCAGCGGTCCTGGTCTTCGGCGACGGGTCCTTCAGTGGTGCCGAAGATGTGGAGCGAGTGAAGGACCTGCCGCCGAAGACTTGGAGCACTGCCTAGTGAGTACAAGCGCCGCAGTGGATGGAGCCTTTTTTTATGTCCACTTCCCTGCTTTTCCCCAGACCCCCTGAATCCTCTGGGCGGCCCTGGCTGGGAGGATCATGGCCATCACACTGAAGAAGAAACAAAGGGTGGTGGTGGTCAATGACTTCCCTCTAAGGGGCATGGAGGCATCCATCTGCTGGCAAGACATAGCATCCCGCCAAGGGCCCATATCTGAAACACTATGTAAGGGTCGCCAAGGATCATCTGGCCCTCTGACTACTACCCCATGCACTCATCCAGGTGGGCATGATAAAACAAGATATAAGCCTGAGCAGATCAGAAGTGACTACAGAACTCTGGGAGTGAGGGTGAAGGAGTCGTGGGTGCAGGTAGGGTTCTCATCTATCCTTCCAGTCAAGGGTAGTGGCCCAGGCAGAGACAGACACATCCCAGAGGTGAATGCATGGCTGCGTGGATGGGGCTGCCAGGAGGGATTCAGCTTCCTTGACCAAGGAGGTTTTTCCAAGAAGGACTGCTGAGCAGAGGTGGGATCCACCTATCAAGGAAGGGAAAGAGTATCTTCAGATACAGACCAGCTAACCTAGTGAGGCAGGCTTTAAACTAGGTTTGATGGGGGCAGGAAACGAAAGCCCATAGGTAAGCCAAAAACATGGAGATTTGGGTGAAGGGTCAGAATCTGGGGGGAATAGGAGCTATTATAGCAGACCAGATGAGAGGGAATACAGAGAGGGAATCTAATGAACATCTTAGATATCTATATACTAAAGCCAGAAGTATGGGGAATAAACAGGAAAAACTATTTGGTATAATTGGCATCATAGAACTTGGTGAGATAATGCACATGACTGGCATATTTGTGTAAACGTGTACAGCTTGTTTAGGAAGGACAGGCAGGGGGAAAAGGCAGGAAGTGTTGCCTTGTGTATCAGAGATGTATACATTTGCACTGAGGTTGAGAGAGGAGTAGGAGCCAGACCTGCTGAAAGTCTCTGGGTAAGGATCAAAGGGGTAAGAAACAAGGGTGATGTCATGCTAGCTGTCTACTATAGCCCATCTAACCAGCAACAAAAATCATCAAATGACTAGAAAACATGACCTATGAGGAAAGATTGAAAAATTGGCTTTTTTTTTTTTGACTGGAGAAGAGAAGACTGAGGGGGGACATAACAGTCTTCAAGTAAATAAAAGATTGTTATAAAGAGGAGGGTGATAAATTGTTCTCCTTAACTGCTGGGGACAGGACAAAAAGTAAAGGACTTAAATTCCAGCAAGGGAGATTTAGGTTAGGTGTTAAGAAAAACTTCCTAACTTTAAGGGTAGTTCAGCACAGGAAAAAATTACCTAGGGAGGTTGTGGAATCTGTCATTGGAGGTTATTAAAAACAGTTTAGACAAATTCCTGTCAGGGACGGTCTAGATAATATAGTCCTGCCTAAGTGCAGGGAACTGGACTAGATGACCTATTGAGGTCCCTTCCAGTCCTACATCTCTATGATTATATGATAAACTAAAAGAAAATCCTGTTGATTTCAGACTGATGCTGGAGCAAAGGGGTTTAGTTGGCAAAGAACTGAGAATAATATGAATATACAGTAGGGTTTTTATCAGTAAGGGCTGCTAGCTCCAACACTTGCCAATATTTACATTAGATACTGGTTCTTATTTGGGGATGATTGACTCTGAGGAACAAACAGGTCCAAGTCATTAAAACTGGCTTATGCTGGCAGGACATGTTAATTCTAGGGATGAACAAATTGGTATAGATAAATGAAGAACTGCTCCCTTCCCACCCACTTCCATCCCCAATCTGCATCTTCACCTAATTTTAGACTTTCTTTCAGAAGGTTCTGAAATGTCGTATCTTTTTCTCTATTATTTTGAATCTGTGCAGCTCTGCACTTCATGTAAATGGAGCCAGAATCACTGATCTACCAGGAAACTGGGACTTATTGCAGTGTGCAAAGCCTGATTTGAAGAAGGAACAATCTGAAGTCTTATGAGAGAGAGCCCATTTTCACAGGATTAGGAGCCCAGTTTTAAAAATACACGATTGGTGAGTTTTAATAAGCACCCACACTCTAAGATGCTTATCTTTATTGAACTTAACCGCTGACTCGCTCGAGGTTCACTTGTCACTGGCTATTGGACAAGTTTTCCTCTCTGGTTTTATGCTGGTGCGCTCCATTGACTTTAGTGAAAT
Source organism: Trachemys scripta elegans (assembly GCF_013100865.1). Classification (NCBI taxonomy): domain Eukaryota; kingdom Metazoa; phylum Chordata; order Testudines; family Emydidae; genus Trachemys; species Trachemys scripta. The sequence goes on from NC_048311.1 coordinate 24,505,004, forward strand.
TACTCCTGCTTGACAACAGTGAGAGCAGAATCAGGCCTGTTATTTTTAAGTCGTACTGTGACAGAGGTGTGCACGGTGTTTGTTATCAGAGATGAGCTTCATTGGCCGGGTTTGGGTTCTGGTAAAACCTTAGTCATATTTGCTTTCCAGTGATGAACCCAAAACTACCTTGGATTTGGGGATTCATGAAGCCTGATTTTCTCCTCCTCCCCCGCCCCCCAACATGTGTGATCATTTTTACCCATACAAACTGGGTGGGGAAACCTATCCAATCACAATGGTAGTATCTTATCACGACTCTTCATGGTGTAAATAACTAAGCAAGGTGTAAGGCAATGGAGAATTTGGCCCAGTGTCTACTTTACCCCGGTTCATCCTAGCTGCTGCAGGAAAATGTAAACTTAGAGCCAAAGCTCTAAGTAATTCCTTACTCAGAAAAACCGCCATTGATGTCAACAGGAGTTTTACCTGTCCTGATCACTGAGTAAAAAGTGAAGTAAGGGCTTGAAGATTTGGTCCTGACAAAAGCACAGGGTTGCCTTGAAGGTGTAGTGCAGTAAAAGTGAATGGTGTGGAACTGACAAACCATTTCATGGGATATAACCACAGCCATTGCAAGGACTCTCCAAAACAACAAACAATATATTCTTCTTCTATCTTTCCAATTAACTTTTTAAAGCCTCTGCTGGCTTTGTGGGCCCATTGCAGCAAGTTCAGAACAATATATGAAATGAAAAAGGAAGCACAGCCTGGCTCTGCAGCCTTGTGCAAGGTTATTTTGGGCTATTACATTGAACTCATAAAGAGCCAGGACAGATCCGAGCTTTATGTGAGAGAAGGAAAAAGAGAGAAAAGAGGAAGGGTGCTCCCCTGTAAACATATTCTCCATTCCCCTTTAAAGCATTAATTAGTTGAGTCGAATTCAGAGGTGGCCCTGAGTTGGTGTAACTTCTACCTTCTTCCAGTCCCCTCTGCTAGTCAGTTCCCCATACAATGATTTCCTTAAGCTCATATCCAGTTACTGAAGGGTGCATCTTCTGAGATTGTTCTTACGGTTAAAGCATGTGATTGGTGCTCAGGAGACCTTGGTTCAGTGCTTGCTCTGCCAAAGACCTTCTGTGTCACTTTGGACAGTGGACTTAGCTACTATTTTTCAAGTGCCCATCACCCACATTTGGGAACAGCCCCCAGCACCTCCAGATGATACTCTATGCTCAGATTTTCAGAAGAGCTCAGCACTCAACATGTTAAGTTCTTTGGAAAATAAACCAGCGCTAAGCATATTTGAAAATATCTATGTATCTTATGGTTTTTATATTGCCGTCCACCACCATTATATCTAGCTCCCACCACGTAAAGTTGATAGCAGTCAGAAAGTCCCTAGTGGACTTCAGGGAGTCTCTGGTTAGTCTCCCTTTTCAAGGTAAAAGTTCTATTTGAGATACGATCTTTTTTTTTTTCATTTTTTAGGTTGATCTGTTTGTTTAAAGTTTTTGTTTTTGGCACCCTATCTTTCTCTCCATCTGCTCCCCAATGGTAAAATGAGGTTAATAATAATAATAGTTTTCTCCCACCCTGGGTCTTGTCTATTTTGATTGTAAGGTCTCTGAAGCATGGACTGTCTCTCGCTATTTGTCCGTTCAGCTCCTAGTGTCGTGGGGATCCCGATCTCTGTTTATACCATGATACAAATAATAAACAATAACTACACACCATTATACATCACGTCTAAATATGGTCCACTGAGTCTTATAAGGGAATATAAATTGGTGTAAATTTCAAGCTAAGGGGCCAGAAAAGAAGATGCAGCTGAAAATCCCGCTAACAGTTGCATGTGATGGAGAACGAAAGAAAAGAGGGAAGAAAACCTTCATATATATCTAGGATCCACTGTGGCAATCTTACTGGACCTTACTGATCTAAGGTATTTGGCAACACAGCTCACCCATTTTTTTGGTCTGCTCTTTGACTGCTGTCTCTTGGATGTTAATTTGATTGGTGCAGCTGGGAGAAAAAAACAGGGATGTAATAACAATGAAAAGTTCAGCAACCGTCTGTTTACTTTTGAACATAGAGGGCTTGATCTTAGCCTAGTGGGCCAAAATGTTTCCTCGGTCATACATGCACAACTCCTAGTAGCTTTAATAGATATTATGTCACTGGTTCTTCTCTCACTCCTGATTTGCAATGGTGTAATTCGATTGAAATCAATGGACTCACTCCAGGGTAAAACCATCGTATGTAAGGCACGTACTATCAGTTAAAGTTAGTTTGAGTTGTGCCACGGTTTTTCTGTCTATCCCCTCCCAGATGGTTGGTCCAATGAGAGATTATGAGTGTGTGGAATAGCTGCCAACTAGGAGATTTAGTCCTTTAGCTGTGGTGGTAGAGGCTCATGCATTTAGCTTTGAAGGTCTTGGGTTCAGTCTGACTTGAACCAAGCAGGCTTAGTTACATTTAGATATCTCAGGGCACAATTTTCCCCAGTACTTACCAGCCTCCTGAGTGTTTTCTAGAGATGGATAAGCAGTAGAAATAGTCCTGGGCTATAATGTTTGGATCAGAACTTTCCCAAGTCTTAAAGGTATGTGGATCTGGATTTTGGTTCAGAGGGAAAGGGTCCAATTGAATTTTGGTTTGCAAAAGTAATAGATGAACTATAAGAGGAATCCGCTCCTCTGCGTAAAACTGAATTGCCTGTCGTTATTTATTAAATGCATCCATAAATCCATAATGAAATAGGATTATTTAAATTATGTAGTTCAAATAATTGAAATCAAATGATCAGATTGCAGATAATCTAGTCTAATTCAAAATGGTTTTTTTTAGTTTCTAATTGTCGGAAGTCCAGATATTTGCGTGATTACCAAGTCTGTGGCTGCGTGTGTAGCGCAGTTGAATATGGGCAAGACAAGCAAGGCTAGATTTAGAAAACATGTGTGCAACACAAGTACATTCTCATTGTGTGCGCTATGATTACCCTTTGAGGGAAACCAAAGCTGCAACCATGAAACTGAAACTATCGGATCACAGTTACCATGGACCTGGACAAGGAGTAGAACAGAAACTAATAAAATAAGAGGACGGTAGAAGTCTGGTGGCCTCTAATTTGCTTAATGATTCCAAAAAGAGTCAACTGTACGGTTTTCATGTTCATTTCTATGAATTAAGCTTGAAATTCAAGCACAGTCAGAATGAGGCTCCAGACTTCTTGTTACAAGGGACAGGGTGATTGCCTCCTGGTCCTTTTCATTAGCTATCACTAGGTTGCTACCATTAGATTAGGAAAGGATGAAGACCTTAATCACTGTTTCAGTCAATGCCACATTATCTATGCAGTGCATATTTTGTACTTATTAAATACTTAAAAGAAGGCCAAGCTAATTTATATTTGTAATGGGTTGGCCGTTTATACATGTTACTGTACTGTAAATGGTGCACCATAATCAAGAAAAGGCCTGATCCTGTGAAGTGCTGAAACCATTCTTTGAACTCCAACTAGCAAAGATCCGTGAACTAAAAATTAGAGCTGGTTGCGAACTTTCTGACAAATTGCTTATCATTGAAAAATGCTGATTCATCAAAACCAAAACTCTGAAACAGGGTCCATTTTGGCAAATGTCCTGACTTTAAAAAAAAAAAAATCTGGGGAAAAAAGTTTTGAAACTGTTAAAACATTTTGTGTTGACATTTTTCAAATAAAAATTGAGGTTTTCCAGTTTGAAACAACTTTTCTGTTCAAAATTTAAGGTAATGAGAGTAGAAAAAAAGTTGTTTAGAAAAAGAAAAAGCTCAAAATCATAGTGAAACCTTTTGATTAACCTGAACTGGACAAAGAAAATGTGTTTCTCGTTTACAAATATTTTCAAGATTTCACGTTTTCGTTCGGATTCAAGATAGGAAAAAACGTGAAACCCTTGAAAATATTCACTGTATGGCTCCCACCCAGCTTGACTAAAAATTCACTCAGTAGCATTTGGCTCAATAGTCTGGGAAGGATCTGAAATTACCAAGAAAACTGCTCAAGGATATACATGGGCAGTTGAAATCTGGGTTTGGAGATTGGGGCAATTACAAAGTCTCTCCCCACCTATTGATCAACCAACAATTCATCATATTCATTGCCCCCGGGAGTACCATTTACTGTTCCTTACAAAATAATGCCTAGACATCCTTTGGTACCTTCCAGGCAATAATTGGAAAGGGTCAAGAAAGAGAAACCAAGGGCCAGTTGGCAGAGGTTCCTCCCCCTCCCCATGTTCCATTTCATGTATGTCTACACTGCAATCAGAGGTGTGACTGCAGCAGGTGCAGACATACGTGAGCTGGCTTTGAGGTAGCTCAGATAACAATAGCAGTAAAGCCACATCAGCACTGGCAGCACCTCGTACTATACAACCCCACCTGGGACACTGGGTATGTACTTGAGCAGCCAACCTGTGCTGCTGTGGCTTCAATGCTATTGGTATCTGAGCTAGCTCAATGAAAGTCCGCTCTTGAATGTCTACACATGCTGCAGTCACGCTTCTGATTTGAGGGTAGACAGACCCTCCGGGGAGGAGGGCAGAATTTGCCACCTACCATGGCATGAGTTGTGGAGCTTGCCCCCACACTTCATAGATCCCTGAGGGATTAGGTTTTGTGAGGAATCGCCGTGGAACAAGTGAGGGAGAGGATTACCTGCCCCCAGTACCCAATGTGGGGGCCTGACTCCAGTCTGTGGGCCTGACTCCAGTCTGCTTAATCCCAAGCCATGAGGCTTGCTGAGTTCTTTCCCTTTGCCTGGTCTATTCAATCCTTGTCTTCCCCACCCCCCATGCTGGCAAAGTCCCACCCACTGCATATCTGTCCAGTTCCCCTGTGCAGATCCCCAACCCACAGAGGGCTCACAGAGGATACATCCACATAGCATTAAAAAACCCCAGCATGGCTGGCCTGGGTCAGCGGACTCGGGCTTGCGGGGTCCAAGTGTAACCCACACACCTACTGGCTGTGGTGTTGAGAGGGAGGGAGAGGGATGAGTGTACTCTACACCCTTAGCTAACAGCCAGTTGGCTTTTAGCTCATGCAGTAGAGGCTCATGCACAATGCTCCAGAGGCCCCAGGTTTGATCCCGCCAACGACCGGAGGTCTGCTGGTGTCACACAGGCTCCAGGCTGAAAAATTGCTGTGTAGATGTTCAGGCTCGGAGTGGAACCGGAACTGTGGGACCCTCCTCCCGCCCCCTTGCAGGGCTGTAGTCTGCCTTGCGGGGTAACATCATAATAGCTGAGAGGAGACTGAAGTGCTGCAGCTAAATGCTGTGTTGTGCAAAGTTCTTTCAGTTTATGAACAGTTAGATGGTTTCCCATAATGCTGGGTGGCATATTAAAAAGGTATTAAAAGTGAGTTAGCAATCCAATCAAAGATTGTGATAGCCCATAGGGGAATGAGTATAGGTACATGCTGTTCACACCAGCACATTATGGTAAATACTTTCCATTTTTCAGAACATTTCTACTTTAAGTACCATAGTGTTTTGTTCACGGCATTACAGGGGGAAAAAAACATTTATCGCTGTTCATGAATACAAAGACCAATGACAAAACCAATTCTAAAAAAAATAAAAGATTTGCACTTAGAAGACAGGTTACAAATACTTCCCTGGGCTGGAAAAGACAGTTAAGGAAACCAGTTGAAAAATATGACAATTTGCATTGTTGCAGAAGTACTGATGAAGGTCTGAGTATTTTTTCAGACTCATACAAGGCAAAAAGGAAATTAAGTAAAAATTATTAGTTTATTGTGGACCACCAGATGCAATTTTTATGATGGGAGTAATGAATGGGTTAAATGGTTGTCCATGCAAGTTGTTGGGGATAAAGCTAATCAGTTAGATGTCTTTTCGGGGAGAAGTAGTATATTTAAAAAGTGTACCTCAGCCAACTGTGTGGTAACCTGTCTTGAAGTTATGCTGCGTGAGATATGTGAGACAAATGTATTGTTGGCATAACACTCACAAATTCATTGGGAATTTAAGCTGGGATTTTCAAAAGGGCCTAAAGGAGTTTGGTGTCCAATTCCCACTGGCTTTTAATGGTCTGTGTGGGATTCTGATCCTGTTCAGCCACTTGTTAGTAGCTTCTAAATATATGCTTAAGATTTGCACAGGTGAAAATGGGATCGTTAGAATCTAAGGGAGCTTGTCAGCAAACCTTGGGAGAGTTTTCACAGATTTCATCATGAAAGATTTGCACAATTATATGCAGATATCGAGAAGGTCAAATGAGGAGCAAACAATGCCATTTTTCATGGACTACATGGTTCCTGTCGAGTTCATATTAACCTGAGCTTCTTGTGGTGCAACTTCATTTTTCCCTCTCCCTGTCTTGAATGGATGGGATTAAATGGAGTATAATGTATGATGCAGGTGCTTTCATTTGCATATTAATAAAAGGTATACATGAGTACTGATCTTTTTAGCTTGATAGCTACATTCAGTATTATTGATCTGGAGATATGATTCTATATTTAACAGCCTTTTGGCATGACTTCTCTCCTTTTATGATGAGAGATACATAGCTGCTTCTGTTCAGTGTGTGGAATGAATCTGTTTAGAGTAAGCTGACAACATTCAGGTCTATGTCTCCATCTTGTTTTGCAAGAGTTGGTGCGGCTGAGTGCCTTTTCCAGCATTTTGGAGAGAAGGACTTGACCTTTCCATTCAAGTGTAATCTTGCTACCTTTCTCCCCAAGCCTTTTCATTTCTGCAAAACCCTGTATGTGGGGGCTGCACTTTGGCATCATTCAGAAACCTCAGATAGGGGCCTGATCTAAAACCCATTAAAGTCAGTAGGAGATTTTCCTATTCAGTAAACTTTGGATCAGGCCCCAAATGCATTGTTCATCAGCGTGTATATTAAGAGGTGCTTCACACTATGCGCACATTACACCTCACACCAGAATTCTGTACTCTGTACTGGGGCTGCCTATAATTTTCAGAAAGAGATTAAATTGTTGGTTATTGGGATATAAAGCCACTAATGCTTCGGGACCTGTCCATTTGAACCTGCCTCTCTGCTTTTGTGAAATTGCCAGATTTGTGACCGGGGGAGATGCTTGAGCTAAATAATCCCCTGGATTGAGAAGGGGGAGATTAATGGCAGATGTTTTCCATGGAGATCCTCAATACTGGAACTCCCTACTCCAGTTGGGCCATAATAGGCGGAGTTGGCTGACCCTGCAGAGCATGCTGGTGGGGGCATTTATTTTTAATCAGGGTTTTAGGAAGAGAGTTGAGAGGTAAATATTGCATAGTGGCTTGGGGTTAATATAATTCCAGTTTATTGTGGCTGAAGCCAAGTCATGCCAACTGGGCTTGTCATTGTTTTGTTTTCATTAATTGTGTACTCTAGTGGGCATGTACATATACACTAGAGCAGTGGCTCTCAACCTTCCCAGACTACTGTACCCTCTTCAGGAGTTTGATTTGTCTTGCGTACCCCCAAGTTTTACCTCATTTAAAAACTACTTGCTTATAAAATCAGACATAAAAATACAAAAGTGTCACAGACACACTATTGCTGGAAATTTGCTGACTTTCTAATTTTTACCATATAATTATAAAATAAATCAATTGGAATATAAATATTGTACTTACATTTCAGTGTATAGTACATAGAGCAGTATAAACAAGTCATTGTCTATATGAAATTTTAATTTCTACTGATTTTGCTAGTGCTTTTTATGTAGCCTGTTGTAAAACGACACAAATATCTAGATGAGTTGATGTACCCCCTGGAAGACCGCTGCGTACCCCTGGTTGAGAACCACTGCACTAGAGCACTTAGAGTTTGATAGACACTTCTAAATACAAGACTAACTCCACATATTGTGTCCTTTAATGGCTCCTCACAGAAAGGGGATGTATATTTACTTGTTTGACTAGAGAATAACAATCTCTGCACTCATCCCCTCAATAAATGTAAGTAGATTCCATAGCAACTCCCTGTAGGGTAAATTTCAAACCTACTGCAACACCCACACATTTCAGTTATGAAGCTGTATAATAAAATGCAATTTAAATCTCATTATCCCTACTAAATCTAGTTACACAAACAGATAATTTGCTGACACATTTCAACAGCAGACACTCAGGAATATGTCCCTATAAATCCTTTATTTGTTGACCACCCATACTATATGTTAATGTGATGGAGCTTTGTGCTATCACTCTTCAAACTTTAATACATTTGCTTAGCTTTCTGGTTGAAGGAAACAAGTGGCCTGGGGAATAGTTTGTAATTCTGCTCAAGTGGGATGTCTCTCTTTAATATTAAAGTCACAAATCTGTAAAAAGTGGAAAATATTCTGTCACTGGGACCCTAATTCCTTTTATCAGTGCCTCAAACAATTAAGAGATAGTATTTATTATGGAGGAGGGTGCCTGGCAATAAACGACTTTTGTGGGCAATTAGACACCAAAGCAAAGCTGAGGCAATTGATAACTGCAAGAGCCATTTCTTAAGCCCATGAATGTTATTCTCATAGAGAACTAGGCAAAAACAGGGTCAGCAAGCCACCTCGTGTAAAGAAAAAAAGTCACTTCCTCATGATGGCTTAATATTTCTGTGCTGCCACCTTGAATTTTCTACTGACATTCGTTTGGGATGCACAGTGCATGAAATTCACCCCTGCGAAGGAGACGAGCACATCAGGCCTATGCCACACTTATGTCTCACATAAACCTGAAACTAGCCTTGCCCTGTCCCTCTGTATGGGGTGAATTTAATCTCAACAAAAAGTAGAACAGGATTCCATTAAAATGCTTTGCGCCTAATGGCCTGGCAAGAAAAGGGATAACCTCCATTCAAAAATATGTACCTCGACTATAAGCTCATGGGGGGAGGAGGAGCAGGGGCAATCTTTTATTATATGTATACACAGAGGCTAGCACAAACCCTAACTGGGGCCTCTAGATACTACCATGATACAAATCAATAATAACGACTTCTATTTTGTGTTACCAAAAACAATTGTGATTGTGCTGTAATCCCAGGCAAGTGTAACTATTACAGTGAATTGGCTAATATGTGTATCTGCCCTCTATTGGACAGAAGTGGAACTGATGGATGTGTGACAGACTCTATTCCTCTAACACCAACTGGAGAATTAGAGTTGGTTGGAAAATGGGTCTTTTTTCCACAGAAAAATTTGATTTTTTTCAATGCAATACTGAAAACCAAAACTTTTCGGTCAAAAACTTTCAGTTTAAAAGAGAAAATTAAGATTCAGAAATGCTGCTGTAAAAATTATAGTCTGGGCACTCATGTATCCTATTCTCTTCTATGATCTGGACTTCCTGGCTGAAAAACATCTCCCATGATGCCCCATGGTCTCCCCTCTTGTTGAACTGCGTGTATCATGGGAGTCCCAAACTACAGTGCATCCTGGGAGATGTAGTTCAGCTGAAAACATTTTGGGTTTTCGGGCATTCAGTTTTTTGACAGGCAACGGAAAATTTCATTTAGTCAGCAACACAATTTTCTGTCCAAAAACAGTTTTAATAAAAGACCTGGGTCCAGCAATTGTAAATCCAGATTGATTGTGTTAGGGGAAATCTAGAGCCAGCATGGGCTGGGAAGCACCGAGTCCACAAGCCCAAGTCCCACAGATGTGGCCTTAGTGTGCAGTGTAGACATGCCCGCCGACAGGACTCAGTTTTAGAAAAGAGTTTAGGGATCAGAATTTCCTGGCTGACAGTCCTTGCCTCAGGCCCCATTTATGTGGTTAACTCAACTTTCAAACGGAGGATGACACTTTATTTAGTAAAACAATCTGGTATTTTCCCTCTTCCCCAGTAGAATATTTTAATGCTGTTGCCAGTTTCTTTACTGTGTGATTGGAAAGCAGTTTAGCATTTAGGCCTTAGCTTTGATGTGTGCGTGTGTATTGTGATTGATTGCATTCATTAGAAAGAATGACTGTTGTTTGTTTCACCGTCAATGGATAGGAGAGCAAACTAGATAACTGAGGACCTGCATACTTGCTATAGTAATTACTGTAGGTACAGATGAAGTGAGAAGCCCAGGAGCCTAGCCATAACGAATCCCTTTGAGGTGAAGCAGGAGAGTATATATTGTGGATTAGAAGGTGAAATCGTTCCACTGGCAGTTTGGTGATGATCACAATCAAAGGAAGAAAACATCCATGCTCTTTAGGGGCACGGGCTGACTTTTTGTTCTGTGTTTGTACAACACCTAGCACAGTGGGGTTCTGGTCCATGACTCGGAGTCCTAGGGGCTACTTCAATACAATAATATATAATTATCTGACATTTCCGGGATGGCAACATTTTCTTTTTGACCAACAGAGAAATATGGGACTAGGTATTTTTTTGTACTTTCAGGCTTGACATAGCTGGAGAATAGATTCAAATCTCCTTATCTTTCTGATCTAGGAAAGAAAAACAAGTTTGATGCAGTGATTATTGCGTAAGCGTCTTTTGATTCAGATCAAAAGCAAGGTCCTATCTACTTGGTGTGAACTTTTAGGTCTGGAGAGCCAGTCGCTTTAACTGTGCGCACAAGTTCACAGACATTTTGTGTTGGCAACCTCATGCTTAACGGTTTTTAAGAATCAGTCACTTGCCCTACAGATCCCCATCTGCTCCTTGTGGAATTATTGATGTAATTATTCCCTCCCTGCGGGTTTTGTTGTTGTTTTTGGTTTATTGGTTAGTTATTAGGTTTGGGATTCTTTGTTTTGTTTTGTTTTGCTGGGCTAGGAACTTTCAGATCTGTCTGATTAACTGTAAGAGTGGAGCCAGAGCTAAGTTCTGTCTTTTGTTGCCAGAAGCACACTTCAGGGAGAGGGATAATGCTGCTGAGTAGGACGGCATGGGGCAGACACACACTGATTGTGTTAGGGGTAATCGAAAGACAGCACACTCAGCAGCACTTCTTATGATGCCTCCATATAGAAGCGATATATGCTATCCCTAGTGCAACAGGCCCTAGAATGGACCTGCCCAGTTCCCTCCCCCCTCCCAAGCCATTTACCAATGTTTTCTTAGCTAAGGAGCACAACCAAATATATTATCCAGGTGCTCACCCACTCCCTGTCTCATTCACAACACACCTTTCAACTTCTGCCCAGGGTGGGTGCAAGGATGTGTCACACCCTAGGCGAAACTTCCACCTTGCCCCCCCCCCCGAGCCCTATGGCAACTCTCTGCCCCCCCTCCACCCTGAAGCGCATCCCCATACAGCAGCTCCTCCCCTCCGCCCTGAGGCAGAGCCCACCCCCGCGGCAGGGAGGGAGAGAAGCAGAGCGGGGCGGCGTGCTCAGGGGAGGAGGCGGAGAAGAGGTGAGCTGGGGTGAGGAGTTCCCCTGCATGCTGCCCCCCATCCCCCTTACTTGCTGCAGGCGGCCCTCCCCGCGCCTCCCTGCCCCAGCTCCCTCTGCCTAAATGCCGCCACCGACCCCCCAGCCGAAGATCCGGCCGCCGCGGTCGCCACCAAAGGACCCAAAATGCCGCCCCACCAAATGCTAGTGCCCTAGGCAACCACCTAGGTTGCCTAATGGGTTGTATCGGCCCTGCTTCTGCCACAAATAAGACAGAGGCCTTACAGGCTAGTTTCCTTCACTCCGCAGCTGTGATTCATCTCCCATGCACGGTCCTTCCTGTGAACTGAATAGGGTAGGAGTTCTGTGGAAAAAATAGTAAGTGATCATAAAATTAAAGATTGTATCATAATGCATATGCATGAGGGGACTGAATTAAGGTTGCACGGGTAACCATAAGGGCTTGTTTACATGGGAAGTTAGTGCAGAAGCCGTGATGTGAATCTACAGCACACCAGCTTGCTGCACAGTAACTCAGGGCGCGGACAAGCCCTCATTGTGGCATTTCCTAACTTTTGAGTGCGTGATTCTGAAACTTGAATGTTTTGTTAACATAGGCTTTATGAAATTTTCAGTTTGTAGCTTTACACAATGTGGCATCATATGGATGTCCACCTGGGTTGTCAGCAGGATTGAAACCTTTATATCTGCAATGTAAACCTCTGCCACTAGAGCTAATGGAGTAAATTATGTCAGTAGTAGGTTGTCCTCCTTTATGTGGAGCAGCACTAGAGGGGATGTGCATGTTGCCAGAGGGTTTCACATATATTTGCTGGCAGCAGAGAAATAGTGAAATTCAGGAATCTTGGGTTCCAGTCCAAGTTCTGGAGGAGAATGTGCACTTTGGACACAAACCCTTCTGCCCCCATTTCCTTCAAGCCTGATGCTATTCCTGTCCCCGTTCTGCCTTTTTCTCCACCCAGCACAAACAAACGGTTAGACAGAGGAGCAAGTGGATAGAAACAAAACAGCAACAAGCATGAAGGTCTCCTCAGCAGGAGAGAATTTGTGTAAACACAAATCAGAACCAGGTAACCTAAGCACAAAAAGCAACAAACCAATCATTTCCCTGCCTGGGGAACACCCATCCCTGAGAAACAAAGTAGGGACACTAGCTACCCACCCAGCCATTCTCTTCTTTCTGTGTCTCCAGCAGACCTTTTTCTATTCCCCCGGACCTCTATGCAAGGGGAGAGAGAAAGGGCTGCTGGTGTTAACCCCATGTGTATTAAGGACCAGGTAGTGCCACCATCCAGTGTCACGTAGACCAGTACAGAACTATTTGTCTCTGTGAATGTACATGAGAGAGACTGCAAACTTCTAATACTGGGCTGGTTTTCAACACCATGTTTTTCTACTGCAAGCTTTATAATTGTATGCTGCTTTCAGCAGTGTGATTTCATAATGATTTTGATTGAAGTGCACAAACACAACAGCATAGCAAGTCCTAAGAGGTATAATTTGAAGCAGAATAAAACATTTGATAGGGCTGTAATTAGATGGCAGTTAGTGCACGCTTGCCATGACTAACCCCTTAGTCATCGCTTTACATCAGGTGCAGTGGATGTTTGTACTCACAGCATGACTGTCTGGTTCTATATGATCTAGATAACAATTTATATTTATAACAGTATGTATTTATATAACAATTATTTTAAAAAATGTGTTTTGGCACTGGACAGCCTTGAAGCTTTAAAAATCATCCAGGAAGCTATGCAGTAATATCAGCCACACGTACAACAAAAATGGACAGTGATATTAGTTGTTCCTGCCATGAGATGTTCTTCACCCAACATGCAGAAGAGTAAAGAACCTTCAGAATAAGTTATTTCAGCACCGAAGAGGGTCTCCAAAGCTATTTGTGATCATTATGCAGCTATCATATCTCAAGCATCGATTTCAGCAAGGAGGTGCAGAGAATAGACAAACATTCTAAATCTTCATTTGCTTCACAGGGTTGATAAAAGGTACCACAAAGAGGACAGGATACAAGACTAAGAACACAGGCTATGGGCAGGCCTACACTAGAAGCGCTACCTCAGCGCAACTGTACTGACGCAACTTGGCCACTGTCGCACGTCTGGTGAAGATGCTCCATGCCTACAGGAGAGCACTCTCCCATCAGTATAATTACTCCACCTCTGTGAGAGGCAGAAGCTGTGTCAGCAGGAGAGCGTTTCTTGCCGACATAGCGTTGGTGTGGACAGCCCTTAGGGTGCTGTAACTTGCGTCGCTCGGGGGGGAGGGTGTCTTTTTTCACACCCTTCAGCAACATAAGTTACATTGACTCAAGCGGTAGTGTGGACCTGCCCTACGTCTATGCTATGAGCTAGGGGTGTGATTCCCCTGCTCATGTACACATACTTGTGCTAGCTCTCAGAGCCAAACTCAGAGGTGATGTGTAAAGGGGGGTGTAATCCAGACTGCCTTAACTCAGATTCCCTTCTGCTACTTTACTCTACTCATTCAGACTGACTTACACCCACTTTCTGATGTACATGCAACTCTGAGGGAGTCTAAGCTGGTGCTGGGGAGCCAAATAAGGTGTGCATTAAAGTGTGAGTGGCCGACATTAATGCCCTAATTCCTACATTCCTTCGCTTAGTTGCTTTACTTGCTGCAGTGTTATCTTCTGGCCCATTAGCGTCCGACTTGCATCAGCTTTGACTTGGAAGTAGCATGTAGTGAAGTAGCAAGTTGAGAAGTGAACAGCAATCTAAATAAGTCTTATGAATCCTTAAATGATGCAGAGGGTCCTAATGCTGGTTTTGTTTACCGCATTATGAATTTGGAGTAACACCAGAGGACTCAGTGTCATTACTGTGAATTGAAGCTACTATGAATGAAATCCAAACATGGCCCTGAACTGAAATAAGAATTATGCTGGGATGCAAGAGGGAGATTTAAAATACACCAACCCAGACTTAAGACAATCTGTCAGCATGTGGATTTTAAAGCACTTATAAAAAGTTGGCTGTTAAACAATAAATGACTGTTAAGCTTACATATATATAGTGGTGCTAAAGCTCCACTCTAATTTATTCAGCCTCCGGTAGAGTCACCTTTGAATTTGTGTCACTAGTTCTGTTAAACACTAAATGACAAAGAACAGCTGATGAATATCTACATATAGGGCTCGTATTTGAATTATATGGTTTATGCTGGAAAGATTTTTTTCTCTCTCCTAGTGCTTTATTTACTTTTGATTTCATTTTTATTTATATTTTGCTACATCACAGCTAAGTATGATTATTATTATTTTAATCCCCAGAATTGTTGGATGTGTTTTCGGTTAAGCTCTGAGAGTTTAAATAAATAAATTTCCCCCGATGCAGGGAAAGCTTGTACCCTCCCTTTGCTTAATAGTTCTAACCAAGATGAGAAATGTGTTGTGAACAGACAATGATGACTCCAGCACTTTCTGCGGCATGAATGACTGGCTTAGGAGGACAAGTTGCCCAGAAAAGCAATTACATAGCGAATCACCCATCTACATAGGTTTGGAACGAGAGTATTGCAGACTGAATATTTATAGTGAGTTGCCATTTAGCATGGTTTCCAAGACATCTCTAAAATTCATTACTGTGGCTAGTGATTTATACTGGGTTAGTTCTCAGGGGCTCCTCTTGTGCGTTTAGTTTAATTAAAAAAAAAGGCAGTTCCACAGCTGCACAAATCTACAGCAGTCACCGTTCCACGCAAAAGTCAGATTCACAGATATAGCGCTGCCACTTTGTGCTGCTTCAGTAAACATAAGAACGGCCATACTGGGTCAGACCAAAGGTCCATCTAGCCCAGTATCCTGTCTTCCCACAGTGGCCAATGCCAGGTGCCCCAGAGGGAATGAACAGAACAGGTCATCATCAAGTGATCCATCTCCTGTCACCCATCCCCAGCCTCTGGCAAACAAAGGCTAAGGACACCATCCCTGCCCATCCTGGCTAATAGCCATTGATAGACCCATCCTCCATGAATGTATCTAATTCAGTGCTGCAAATCACTGCAAATAAACCCAGGTTAGCAGGACACCAAACTATCTCCTCTGGGTATGGGGAGCCTCTTGTGGTGTAGAGTCAATGTAGTGGCTCTTAGGCCTTCTGTCTCAGCATCTAGTACAGACAGCATAGCTTGTCTGATGGGGCCATGGCTGGGGAGTCCCTGTACCTGGCTGCTATAATGGTCCCTAGATTAGATTAGAGCATCCTTCAGGCTGCTGTAATCTATGTATGCGACCAGTTTGGTGTCTGGATAGCCCCTAGATCAGCAAGGGCACAAAGGTATATTTCTATACAGATGCCTTTGCCCCTCCCTCGCCTCCCCAGACTTGCACCAAGTGCTTTTCAGTTGGACTGTAAAATAAGATCACAATGCAATTAGCGTTGAGGCCGTCCGAGATACTGCAGTTATTTCCTGGTCTAGGTTGGGGAACATGCTGTAGTGTGTTAGATAACTGTATGGAAATCACTTTGTGTAATAGAGGAATGTAGCCTGTGAAGTATATCAAGCAGGATTACCTCTGTAGACCAGTCATAGAGATGAATGTCTTTGACTTCCATGTCAGCTCCATCACAATGATCATAAGCAAAGGTGTAGCTCTGTGAATCATACCAGAAAATGCAGCAAACTTGCTGGTACCAAAGCAGTAACAATTAAGATTACTCCCAAGTCTCTGATATAGATACCTAAGAGCAGGATGTATATGAATATCATTATATGAATATCAAGAAAGTTACACCGGTTTAAGTGAGATCAGGATCTGGCCTGTTGAATTTATTATTTTTACTTTTTGAGCAATGACAGGGCACTCAGTGCAGTAAAGACAGAGAAAGATATGGTTAGTCCCTGTCCCTAAAGAATTTACAGCTATCAGACAATATTTCCCCAATTAATCTTTGAACAGAAGCAGGTTGCCTATTTTTCACACTTCTCTGTCTTGCTTCGCATGACATTCTGCGTGAAATAATGACAGCGGAAGTCATGGCATGCTGTGGTATATAACCATTGACTATTCTATTCCGACCCTGCTGCAGAAACAAAACTTGCTACAACGTGAGCTGAAGGAGATAGTGCCAGGTTTTTTCAATTCATTATACTTGAGAGGTTTCTGGAACAGCAAAAAGTCATCTACTTATGTTGGCAGATGCTGGACTGGTAAGCAGACGTGGTCCTCGCTTGTTTATTGCCAACTTATTAAATACTTCTGCCAAAAAATTATTATGAACTGTATACTGGGCAATTCAGATAAAGAACGGCAGACTATATGTTCAGATAGAAGGACTTTGCTTCGTGGAACCTCTATCTGAACAGGAACTCAAGAATGGGCCAGTGAAATGCCCGGTAAAGTGTTAACATCATGTTAAAGTCCTTTTAGAGTCTTGGACAAAACACAATGAGACATAGATAAGGAGGGAGACAAAGAAGAACTGGATTGAGATCTCAACAAGAAGAGTCAGAAAGACATACCACTAAGCAGTAAATAATAGGCTTGCAGCAATTGAAGCCCTGATTCAGCAAAGTACCTTGCACGTGTACCTAAGTGAAGTCCCACTGTTTTCACTGCTTAAGTGCTCTGCTGATTCAGGATTCAAAAGTTGAAGAGCAAGAAGAATCCTAAACAGACATTTCAATGCTTCCAGGTTTCTCACCAATCCCTAACTTTAATTCCCCCTTTGACCTCAATTTGCCAAGTTAGACTCATAACAAGACTAGCAAAATCAGTAAGGGTTGTGTGTACTTTTAAACATGTTCTGTATAAATAAATGCCGACCTGATCATTTTCTTTTTTTGAGTAATGATGCAGATTTATTTATACAAGCACTGCCTAAGGACCAAATCCCTAATGATGTTTAATTATCACATTATTAGAAACGTAAATGCTTACTACCCTATCAGAGACTACAGCCATATTTGTTACCACAGACTTCCTAATGGTTTATGCTTGATATCAATCTGACTTTAGCAGAGTGCCTCTCTTCAGGACCAACATTATTAAGCAGGTGATGAATTAAGCAATACGTTTTGTCATAAGAGTCTTAACTCCAATATAAGAGTGGCTAGTGAAGCTGACCCCAGCTGATCTGTATCTGATAAATAGAAATGTGGGGTTACATCTAGTCAAA
This sequence comes from Trachemys scripta elegans, assembly GCF_013100865.1. Taxonomy (NCBI): domain Eukaryota; kingdom Metazoa; phylum Chordata; order Testudines; family Emydidae; genus Trachemys; species Trachemys scripta. Next base: position 24,522,508 of record NC_048311.1, read on the forward strand.
ATCTGGATGCAATTTACATCACTTAATCTGGATTCTTTGAGAGTGAGAAAATTTTCTTCACGTCTCTCAGTTCAACTTGATGTAAGTTTATTTGGATATAAAACTAATGGCATCTCCACAACACTCAAATGCTAGCAGGGACAGCTGTAGGCATGCTATTTTCCGTGCATTCGTGGACCTTATTGGTTGAAATATAAGACCACTAATGTACTCAACAGAAAATTGGCTTTGAAAAATCAGCATTACAGCACTCAGGACCTATAATATTTGACAGAGCACATGAATTGTTAACATACCCCTGAAAAAGCAGTCATTGCCCCTTATATTTATTTAATATGATATTCTTGGATTCTACAAATACCTCCCCAATCTACTTTCTGGTGGTCAGTGTGGTTGCAATGCTTTTCCATAGAGCAGATATTGTCTTCATTCTGTAATCTCTGTCCTAATACTGACTATACAGAATCTCTCTCTATGCACTAAGGTATATACACTGCCTATTGGCCCTGGTTCTTGAATGGTCTGAGTACTTCTTCTGCATGAATCTGATACTGTTATTCATTCTTTCCTGTTGCTCATAGTTGTCACCGCTAAATTTGGTCACTTTACCTTAATTTAAGTCGTTTATATTAATGGTAGAAAGAATGAGAGACAGCCACTGAATTCTATACATCACAAATTCCATTTAATTCCAGTCTAAATCGCTTCTCCAGTGGTATACAGGATCTCTTTGTTCTGTGCCTTTGCTCCATGAGTATTAAAAGTTTTATGTGAAACTTTCTCAAATCGTTAAAAAAAAAAATTTAAATCTAGTCTATCATTACAGTGATATCCTCACAAATTCCAAGCATTATGTGGTGTGACTTTTCTCTCCTTATTAAATTGTTTTTGTAAAATGCTCTGCCCTTAATATAATGTATTTGATAAAATATTTTCTCCAATTGCCAAACTACTACTCTACTCAATTCTGTCTTAATGCAGCTATACAAAGCAGACGCAGCCTTTTTTAGATCCCTCCATTATAGTATGTCATTGCACAGCTTGCAATTTTCTGCTAAAACTTTTTCATTTTCTCTTATTTGAGCACTGCATCAGTAGTATGTTGTGCTATGTTGATACCTTTTTATACCTTCTAAAAGTCTTCTGTTCTTTTTCAGTTCTCTCTCTGTATTGGAATAATCCATAAATACCACATTCCTCTTTCAGCCAGGCATATCTCAGATCACATCTACCTTTTTCTTTTCAAAAGAGAGACACCAGTGGAATTATTTTTCTTTACGTCCCTACTCTCTCCAATTTGAAAACAAACACATTGCGAGTCTAATTCTGATCTCACTTATACTGGTTTTCCATCAGTATAATTACATTGATTTTGGAGGACTTAGTCCTGATTTACGCCAGTGTCTGATGGGGTAGTTTGCAGCCTCAGTGCAGCTAAGCATTTAAACATGTAGTGGAGAATAATTGCGTTAGGTGTATTTTTTATGAATATTGCACATACCTCTGTCTGTTGGTTTACAACGGATTACTTACTGTGGGGTGATATCACAGGGAGTTGTTAGAGGAACAGGGCAGGAAAGTTAAAACAGTAACAGTGGTGCTGACTTGAAGAACTAGTAACAAACACCAAATACATGGTTTTCATCAGCAGCACCTCCGTTACAAAAAATTGTTCCAGCACCCCTGAAAAATGATTGAGATAAAGATTGTCCCAGCTGTAAAGAAGCTACCTTAGAGCCCACGAAGCTGCTTGGAGCCAGCAAAGTTACATGGCAGTTTTGGCACCAAGAATAAGGAGAGCAAAGGACACTGGCTAACTCAAGGAATCATCCTGCAGAAAGGAAGGGGCTGGGTGGGTTGTCAGCATGTTGATGGAGACACAGAGGCAGAAGCTGCAGCAGGGTAGCCTGCTTCACAAGTCCAGAGATAGAGGTGAGGGGGAACTCTCCAGAGTTTCCAAGGAAAGATTAAGTTATAGGTGAGAACTATGCGTATAGGCCTTTGATGGGTTTTACCTTTGCTCTGGGAGCTAGGTTCATTTGGGTGAAAGAATAAAGAATGCTTTGTTTTGAAGGGGGTGTTCTTTGAGTCACTTAATGAGCCACGGTCACAGGATCCAGAAGGAAAAGGTTCACAGGGATGGCAAGCTTGGTTGGCCCGTCGGGTTAACATAATTGGGAAATGAGGAGTCTGCTGCACAGCCCAGTGATCCTGTCTAGGAATGGTAGAACCATGTGGTTCCACCCCAAATGAGGAGCAGAAAGCCAGCAGAGTGCCTCCTGAGAGATGGACTGAAAGGGGTTCTGACCACAGCCTGTCCTGTAATTCTGACATGTGTTTAATTTTGACTATGTGAGGAATACTGTTAAAGTCAATGGAACAGTTCAACGTGGTTAAACTTCAGCAGGTGCTTAACTGGATTGCTGAGGCCTTGATCTAAGATCAGTCTTTGGTCTTAACCTCCACTGCCTTGTAACCTGTGTAATCACTGACAACTTTAAAAAGCAGAGAGACACCTCAGTCCTGACTCTAGCTGCTCTGTGCAGATGAGCCAGTGCAGTGTGAGTTGGGCCCCAAAGGGGCAGGCAAGAACTGTTCCTGACACAGGGGAATTCTGGAGGGACATAAAAACCTGTGTAGCCGTCTCGCTGCCATAGGGTGACCAGATGTCCCGATTTTTGGGTCTTTTTCTTATATAGGCTCTTATTACCTCCCACCCCCTGTCCCGATTTTTCACATTTGCTCTCTGATCACCCTGCCATCAATTTCTCTTCTCCCCTCAGAACATTGTTGTGACACATTGCATGCGTGTGTTCCTTTTGTGTGCCATCCCAGCCCTGCACAGGTAGCTGGCACAGCAGACCTTGATCAAAGCATCCAATAACCACAAGATCCGTTTAAAAGTTGCGAAGGCACTCAGTCGGGTTTATTGCCGACGAAGCACAGTTAATAGCACCCGGCAAACTCTACATGGATACTAAGACATGTATGCCCATGACAATGGATGCAGCTTAATCAGTGGTGGATCTTTCCACTGTCCCCGAGGCTGGGCAAAGACATTCCCTCTGAGAATCCATTTTATACACCAATACAAGTAAGTTATGTATTGCCCCTCTGACAGTATTAGTTTCTGCCTCCGACGTGGTTTGTTACCACCCATTACCTTGTTCATGTTGGTTCAATCAAAGCATCTCTATCCATCACACTGTCGTCCTGACTTTATCTTTGAGAGGTCAGCGTGTTCCCATTATCTTTGGGGAGGAGGTGTTTGTATTATATTGACTATTGGGATATTCTGGAACTATCCTTCTAGAATGTGTTTGTGTAAATGTCTTGTGCCTAGCACTTCTCAGGACGGTGTGTGTTTTTGCAACACCAGCCCTGTTCCGGCCAGGTTCTGTGAGCCTGCATGCAGGCAGAGCCTGACTTCTGCTTGCCTGCCTTTTGCTAACCTTGCTTTATATCCGCAAAGCTTGGCCACTACTTTAGTTCGGGCCTTAGGCCTCACACCGGGCTTCTGATAGAAGGCCTTATGTCTCAGGATCTCTACTACAAACAGCCCTGAGTATGGGCAGCAGGCTTATCTCTTATCTCACTCACACCATTGTAAGTCAAAAGAGGCTCTCTTGAAGTCAGTTACAAACGTGTAAATCCAGAGTATGTTCAAAGTGAGACTTGAGCCTCTTCTACAGGTTTAGAATTGCAGCACAACTTCCCCCAACTCTGCCCGTTTCCTCTCTTCTTATCATCCAACTTCCTTCTTAACCTAAACGTGAAATTTAGAGTTTCAGTGCCAATTCTGAATTCCCACTGATTTCCTTGGGAGCAAGATCAAACCCAGTGCAAGCTTCCAGCTGTGCCCACAAAGCTGAACATTATATTATGCTCTAGCCAAAGTTGAAGCCTGATCCCTTGAACAGTGTGTTAATCCACGGTTTGATGTGGTTACCAGTATAATCTCATTACTCAGTCTGTTATTTGCAACTTGATTCAATGTTCTTTTAAATCTGCCGTAAGATGAGTTAAAACAATATTCTAAACATGCACCTTCAACTAGCATTGTAATTAAGTTTTAGAACAGCCAGAGAAACCATTCACACAGGGCACAAATGCTTTTGTTTTGAAGTAATTTTTAAGGATTCTCTTCTATGAATCAAGAAGGATCAAGAAGGGATTAACTGCTACAGAACAACATACAGTTATCTTTTAAAAATGCTTTAAATGTGGGTAAGCTACAGGTCTTTTTCAATAATAAAGTCACTTATGTTTAAAAATGATTTTTCCAACCCAAGGATAATAAGCTGCCCCAGGTGACCATGAACTAAATTATTCAGCGCAAAATTAACAAACAAGGGAGGGATGTGAGGACATTGTTAGAAGATTGATGTTTGTAACTGGCAAGCCCTCACAAAGCCCTGCATGCTTCATATGAAAAGCATACAAATGACTGTAGCCTTCTGAGAATGAATGAAGAATGAACTGTATTACTGCAGTCAAAATGACCTGTAATTGACAGGTTCTGGAATCTAAAGATTATTTTTTTTTAAAGTGCCTTTTTTGTCTGTAGAATTTGTGGCAACTGTTTCTTATTTAAATATTTGGGTATAAAAGTAAAACATGACAGTGGGCAGTTAATTAATGATTTTGAGCAGGCTGCATCTTCATCTTCCTCCTCTGTGTTGAATTTTGTATAAATTAGGAAAGTGCCTGATCCCGGCTAGCCTTGTTCATCTTCCACTCACTAGTCTCCTGTTTGTAAGTGGTCTCAATGTTGAGAGGTTTGTAACTGCCCTTGGTCTCAATGTTGAGAGAGCAGTTAAAAGGAGAGGACTACTGGTAGGGTATTTTATTTGCGGGGCCTGGGACTTTGGCGTTCACTCCAAAATAGGCCAAACGTGTCGATCTTCAGGCCCATATCTCTTTTCCCAAGCTTTTGAGGAGGGAAAGTTAATGTGAGAGCTGAAATGGGTGTACTGTGGGGCTGGTATCATTGGCTGCAATGGAGTCTTTCTCCTTTGAAAAGATTCTGCTGCATTTCTTTTTGATTACTAATTTGGTTTATGTGATTATAAAAGGTACTCCAAAGCCTTTAAATGGGGGCTCTTTGGAGTGGGATTTTCAAAGCTGTCTGGGGGAGCTCAACACCTGTAACAGGGTGTGCACTAGCCCTTTAATGGAGGTTATAGGTCAGTCCCAAGTCAGCATAGGAGGAGGGAAATCTCTCAGAGGGAACTTGGGAATTGTACGTTGTTCTAGGGCATGCTGGGAAAGAACAGCCTTCCCTCAAAAGAGAGAGAGAGAGACCAGGGAGAGATCAGACCTGGTGTAGGGCTATCTACCAAAAAAAAGACCAAGAAAGCAGCCTGTGAGGACACCTAGAGATGGACAAGGGAATAGAAAGGAATCCTGGGAGAGTTAAAGTGATTGAAAGTGCCTCAAAAAATCATGGTGTGGGCTTGAGGCCTGGTGCTTGCATCTCCGGGAGGAAGAAGAAACCATTTAACCTGGGGATAGCAAGTGACTGTTGGACACCTGCAACAAGAGAATGCAAGATTCTCAGCCCATGAAGGTAAATGTCTCTAGCAATCCTCAAGGCTGTATCCCAGGCAGGACTAAGGAAGAAACTGTTAGCCTTGGTAGGGCAGATGAGGGTTGCTTTCCAGCAACCCTGCTTCAGCAGGGGAGAGAACTGGGGTCCAGAGTGGGGTGGGATCTGAAGGAGTACTGAACAACGCATACACCACCAAAGCTAACGAACTATGGAAGTCAGGGAGGGCTGAAAAATTGTTTTGAACTTTTTCTATTTGCCTCAGGAGAGGAGGACTCTATAGTTGGAAAGGCCAAACTGTTCTACCAGAAAGGAAACTAATGCTCTAAATTACCCTACCAGAAGAGGGAAACTGCAGATTAGAAGAGAAATGAGACACAGCTCCAGAGGAGAGCCTGAGGCAACAGCTATCCCTGACACTGGAGATGTAAGAACCAGCAACATCATCCAGTTACCATTATTTTTAATCGGGGTTGGCCATCCCATAGGCAGCTTTGAAAATCTCATCCTCTGTTTAGTGAATCATTTTTTCATTGTGCACTTATCTGTGGCCACTGAAGTTTTTAAAGTTTTAAAGTTTTTAAAGTTAACACTTCTACCATTTTACTTTCCCATCCCCTACCCAGCTGCTGTTTTCTTTCTTCCAGAATTTTGTTATCCCTTTAGAAAAATACCTTTTCCTTCCCTCACCAGATCATTTTAGTGCTTCTCTGTATTCCCCCTGTTCTTGGATGTGATAAATCCAGACTTCTATATGATGCATTCAATCATAACATTAATTATATTCAGGTTGGGTGCATCATGCCTGGAACTTAAGAAAATGGTCATAAATCTATTGACATTTAAATGTATATGAATGCATATTTACGATATGTTTATATTGGCAGATGCAAAGCCAAATATAGTGGCTACATCTTTGAATCCTGTGATCTGATTTTTGTCAAGGTTTATTGCTAAATTATGTACATATTCATGATTCTTCTAACTTTTTGACTAGCTACAATAGTAGCTTTAACAAATGTTGGCACCAGGGAGCAAAGACTAAAACTAATACCATCTAGCATGAATATGTTTAAAGATACTAAATTCAGTTCTAATAGGGACCTTTTTGTCTTCTTTGTTGAGAACTGTGGATTGTACATTGCAGAGTTTCTCGCCGCAACTAGTCAAATGATATTTAATTGACATTCCATAAAATTGCTACATTTCATGTGCTGTTGTTTTTTTAAGTGGCAGTATATATCCTTCCCTACTTTTCTAAAAATGTAATAAATAGCATACATACAACGTGCAGGTACAAAAGAATTGACAGATGGGGATCTATTTTTAGAATTGAAATGGGTCCCATTTATTTCAAGACATTAATTTACTTTCCTATTTTTTAATAAGTTTGGGTCTTCATGCTGTTCCAGGTGTATCATTTACAATTGCCTGGGGAGGGAGAAAGACAAGGAAAGAGTGAGACAGAAATTCTGACTCAAAGATAATTAAGTAGTTGAATTAAATCTGAAATCAAATGGTTAAATAATAATTACTCTTTTTTATCAAAATGTGGCGAAAATAAAGGCCTCTTGAACTAATTGCAGCATCGGGGATGTCGGAATAGATGACCACATGGTCAGAAAAATACAACAGATTTATATGCAGCCAAAACCCTCACACTGTAGGGCCTGCTTCCTTTAGCTTTGGCAACAGGTGGCACCATCTCCCCAAAAGAACATGTTTCCATTCCTCCAGCCTCTTTCAAATTACCTTTGCAAAATATATACAGACATACCCAAATATACTGGGCTTGATTGTCCTATTCAGGATTGGTGAAATTTGTGCCTGTGCAGAGGGCCAACAGAAGGCATATGCATCACTTAAATCCTCAGAGCAGGGCTTAAGTGAGATGTATCCCTTGCTTATCTTTAAACATGTGCATAAGTCCCACTGACTTTAATGGGACTTACGCATGTATGTAAGTGCTTTGCTGAATCTGGGCCCTAGTAGATGGGATTTACCCATATCTTGAGGCTGGAGAAGAATGTATTGTATTTAATCAAGAAGAGCAATGCTGAATCATTTCAGATAAAATATAAAGCAGCTGAAAGTTCACCCCAAATTCTGACCAAGCCTAACCTGAGCATTTTCAAGTTTGCAAAAGTTGGTTTAGCTTTCTCCGCACCTTGTTCTTTTTTATTTTTTATATCTTTCTGTGTTTCTGGCTTCCAGTGAGGCAGAAGTACCCAACAAAACAAAGCCTGCAATAGAGGCTGCCCTTGCAGTATTCCAAGCCTGGTATGACACAGGAATTACTGGAAGTCTCATGAAAAATCTCAGGCTTTCATTCAGGAAAGCACTCTCTTATTTAGGAAGGACACAATAGAATTTAAGCGGAGGCTTAAATCCCTTCCTGAATTGGAGCCCAGTTTGGGACTACTCCCATAAGTAAAGTTACATCACATGCATGACTTGTTTGCTGAACTGGATCCATAAGGAATGTTAGATACAGCATTAGGTATCTGTTCTGAACGGTCTGTAACAGGGCCCTTTAAAAATGGTTTTAAAAGAATCGTATCAAATTGCACTATATATTTTCTATCCAAACCAATTCCCTTGATGCAGTAGGCTGCCAGGGAAAGAAGGCAGGGAAAACAAAATTCTGTTTCACATCAACCTGACACCAGAAAGGAGCCAGCTATCTCTTGACATTTTGCAGATAAACAAAAGTCTTTTTATTCAGATAAGCTTTTAGCTTCAGCATAGCACATTGGCAAAGGAGAAGGTTGAGGCTGGAATAACAATATATTTTCCCCTTTGATTTGAGCAAACATTCAGTTTAAAAATTTTATTCCAAGTTCCTAAAAGTCACGGGCTATTTACTAGGATGAAAAGTTGATATTGACAAACTTATTTTTGTGCCTTTATATAGTTCCATGGTTTTTAACCGTTTTGGATCTGCAACCCAAAGGAATGGCCAGAATATCATCCCACATCACGATCTATCCCACAGTCCTTTGCGAGATGCAGCTACACAGGATTGTGGGATTTGAGTCATGGGAATAAACAAGTTTTTTTAGATGCTGTGTAGTGGGGTAGCTGGATCGAGGGATGATGAAGAGGAGTTGTTACCATAGGGTGGTGAGGCTACTGGGTGAAGGATTTGCTAACTTTAATGGGTCTATTTACAGCAGTAGAACCTATATTCAGTGTTAAGATTCTGCAAGATCAGGCCCTAATTCAGAGTCTGATGCTGCAATCTCCTTATTTATGTGAAACTGGATTATCTCTTAAGAACAACATTATTTTAATTTAGGGATTTTTTTTTTCAATTTAAATACACACATGTTGTCAAGTAAAGATTTAATAGTCAGGAAATGTTTGCTGCACACAATATGCCTGATGAATCCAGCTTCTGTTTTTAAACTGAAACTAGTTGCATATTTACTTTTGATTAGCACTAATGGAAATTTAAAAGATTGGTAACTGGAAATTCAACTCACACCTCTTTGATACTTCACGTTGCCATAGAATTTTTTTTAAACTCTGTCATTTTGGTATCTCTTGTTCCATCATTCTATCTTGGATTTTTCTATAAAGCCTATCACCTTGGTATATGAGCACTTCCCACGTAAACTAGGTCTGCATAGAGAGATCCCAACTGGATTTAACGAGGGAAGATTTTCAAAGACACAAAGGGACGTTAAGTGCCCTAACCTCACTGATTTTCCATGGGAATCAGGCACCTAACTTCCCATTGTGCCTTTGAAAATCTGCCCCAGGGGAAAGTTTGCAAAAGTAGCTAAGTGACTCAGGAGTACAGAGGGGTGAATAATTGCTGGCAGTTCTGAAAAATAGAAAAAATAATTTGGTTCAGGTCAAACCGAATTTGAAAATTCCAACAAGTGTTGATGAATCGAAAGGGTATTTTAGGTGGAACGAAATGTTTTGTTTGACCTGAAACATTTCGTTGCCAGGCGATTTTTAAAGATTTACCAAACAATCTGAGGAGATGCTGGTGGTGCTACTGAAGCACTTATAAGCTTCAGCCCAGTAGTCAGGCAGACTCCTGGGATGTGGAAGATGAGGGTTCAATTCCCCCCTCTTCTGCCTGATGTGGAGAAGAAATTTGAATATGGGCCACCCAGGTTGGAGAAGAGTGCCCTCACCATAGGGCTATGGGGTATTCTGGCAAGGGTGTCTCTCAATCTCTCCTGTTGAAACTGTTCCAATTTGTATAAATAATTAAATAGTTATTGGAGCAAGGACACAAGCTTGGATCTCCCACTTACTCGATGAGTTACCAAGCCACCAGGCTTATAGAATCATTCTCTCTCTGGTCCAATGATGGTGGTTTCGTTAGTTCTTTGAAGGGTTCCCTCCTTCTGATCAGCATCACAGCAGCACAAGGCCTCAAATTGGATGTTTTCTCCTTTCTATACATTCTCTGAGCTCAGCGAGATTTAGGGCAGACCCTCCATAGAGACTAGGAGCTAACACCACAGGTAGAATGTTTCAGGGACATGTCCAATAAGGTGAATTCTTCTTAGGCCCCCCACCTGTGATATTGCTCTGGGCCAAAGTGTGCCTTGATGACCATTTGTTTTCCTTTTTTAGAAACCTATCAAGGCCAGATCCTTAGGTTGTGTAAATCAGTGTAACTCCATTGAAATCAATTTATTTTGCATCAGCTAAGGAGCTGTTTGGCCCGTCTAGTTTTAGACAAGGTATCAGTGCTTTCGGCTTCATAGATCACAAAGCATCTCTCTCCCACCCTCCTCCTTTAACCTTCTTCCGGAACACACCCACAGGCTTGCACACGGTGACAGAAAATGTGAACAAGCAATAAGATGGCTACAGAGTGAACTGAAGAAAGAACTCCGTACACACGCAAAGCGCACCACTGACTTGAGAGTTGCTTAGAGATTACAGATCCTTCACAAGCATTTGAAACAATAGTGTAGGGGGGAGGAGGGTGGCACCCGGGAGGCCAGGCCGCAATCATGCCCAGCAGTGTAAGAAGATGTTCAACAATCCTAGAGACTGGTGCTCAAGTCATTAGTGTTCAAGTTAAACCTGAATGGTTTCATATAAAGTAATTTCCCTGTTGTGAAAATTGGCTTTCAATACAATCTATAAACATCTTCATATTTGGTAGGGATAATATTCATTACTGAGGTGTTAAGCGAGTGGCATTTCAGAAAAGGAGAGGTTTTTGTGGCATTTACTATTATCACTCTATCGGCTTTATTCAAGGGATAAACAGTGAACCGAGAGAAAATGTCAGGCTACAGGATCATAATATATATTATGATATAAACAAGTTTGTTAGCTACCTTTTGTTTCTGATTGTCATTTATTTGGAAACTACCGCTAGTACCTCTAGAAATAAAGGGGATGATTACATTTTAGAGGCAAGAAGGGATTAATAAAACTCCTAGTGCTCAAAGAAACAGCTGTTTGTCTGTTCTGTGGAGCTTCTAAACTCTCATCTAATGCAGAGCGAATCATCTGGGAAACGCCAATTGTGTTAAAAAAGAACTAAATGCAAAAGTAGTGGTTATTATTTGAAAACAATTATTCCCTAATTGTGCTTTGCGGGAGGGGGTGGGAAATGAAAACTGCCATTCAAATAATTTATAATGGGGACAAAGTGTGTGTGCTGGGGGCAGGGAGAGAAATCAGCATTAAAATGACTGCCTAATCCGTAAACAGAGACTACATGATGGTGCAGTAATAATGTTTTTATTGGCTTGTGTTTTGAAATGACTGCATTATTCACAAGTGGTAGAAATGCAAGGGAGTTGGGGAGGACTTCCTAAATAGCTGGTAATGGCAGTGTTTGTGTTACCACAGGGTTTATTGTGGTAGCAGCGCCTGTGGCCACCGGACTCAGGAGTGAGGGAGCCTAGGTTCCATTTCCAGCTTTCCCATCGACCGGCCTTGTCACTTTGTATGTCTTTGCTTCCCCTCCTGCCAACCGTCTGGTCTACGTAACCTGTCTATCTGGACTGTAAACTCTTGGGGAGCAGGGACTGCCAGTCACTATATGTTTGTACAGCGCCTACCAAAAAGGGGCCACAATCTCAATTGAGGCCTCTAGGTGCTCCCATACTAGAAACCATAAATAATAATACCACAAGTCTTTAAGTATTTTGTTTGACACCTAGTGCATTTGTGTGCTGTTAGTTGTGAATGAGAGAGGAAGAAAGGGGAGTTAGTCTCTCCCATTTTCCCCCACCTCACCCCCACACACTGGAATTCCATTAGTTTAATCATTGTTGTCACATAAGAACCTTGAACCATCTCCCGAAGTCCTTACTCAGTCTATAGTGAGGCAAAACACCCATTGCACTTGATGGGACTTTAACCTAAATGAAGATACAGGATTTACCCCATTAAATAGTAATTTCAATGATAAAGTACCATTCTGGTCCAGCCCTACCCTTCCATCACAAATGCGCTTTCATAGTGTCAATGGAAAAGCAGGAATACCCTTGCTGGTTTGATAAAAGAACAGGGTTTTCTCCTAGCTTTTTAAGACACCAGTTGGTCCCTTGAGTTGCTCCAGATTTGTACAGCAGAGACAAGAGTTCTGTATCTTTGTTTCCATTTGCAACATGATAATCACCTGGTATTTCCCTTTCTGTTCCTCCTTTTGCTTTTGCATCATACCACCTGTCTACCGATCAAACTGAAGCCCGTCCCACAATATGACAACACAGTTAAATAAATTCCATATTGCTGCTGTTTCCTTGGGAACAGCGCTCAGACAGTCGAGAAGAAGAAAAAAAGGAACCTATGAAAAGGGGCAAACAGTAGTGTCGGGTGAAAATTAGGGGAGGGTCTGGGATACAATGAATCACTCCTTCCTTCCCTGCCAGTTACAGCTACAGTAGGAACTCCCCAGAAACTGGACTCAGCTATGGATAAAGAGGGGGCAACATGTTTTGTGTAAGGACTGGGAGGAGTTGTGTAACCCACGCCCATTCAGTGTGTTGCACTCTGTCCCCCTCTAGTGGTTCAGAGGCCACATATAGCAATTGATAAGCCTGCAGCAGCATTAGCTAACAGAGTTGACTCTCTCATCTCAGGCAGTAAGGGCTCATGTGCTAAGTTTTAGAGATTGCAAGTCCAATCCCTGCTGCCAACAACCCACCCAGGGGTGCAACATTATGGGTTTTTTTCCATTAGTAACAGCATACAGCAAGTACTCAATTCCGTGATATCGTTCCCGTCCGTTCCATTGTAGGAGATCAGCAGCTTCCGAGAAGTACACAAAAGCATATTTGCCTCTCTTCATCCAGTGGGCAGAGAGGTAAGTCCAGTATCTAGGGAAATCTGTCCACCCTCTGGAATGCAGGAGAGCAGAGGGAAAGGAGTTGTCTCACCAATAAGTTCTACTACCGTGCACCAATAACAATGTGCGACGTCAACATGCAATTCCAAATTTACACTGTTATTTTTTTAGTTGTATTAAGCATCCATTCAGAAAGCAGAAACAATTTCACACGACCTGTGTAGATCACTAGTGGTTAAATAAGATTGAAACAGGAGTGGGAGACCATACAACACCAGCTAGGGAGGACACTTCCATTGACTTCAGTGGGCTTTGGACCAGGCTCTGAGTCCAAACTCGCTGCATACTATTTTACTGAGCTACCAGGCCTGCCTAAGCTTTTTCCATTATGTTGACCCAAAGGGATTAATACAGGAGGGGCCTGATTCTTCTCTCACTGACTTTGGCATAAATCAAGAATAACTCAGTAAGAGTTAATGGCGCTACATTGCTATAAATCTGCTGGGAGAGGCAAATCGGGCCCAAAGTGACTTTCTAAGATTGACATCCAAGGGGAAGGAGTTTCATAAAGGAGGTGCAAAATGAACAAAGACCCCTAAGGCCTTTTTTTTTTAAAGGTATTTAGATGCCTAAGGGTACATCTACACTGCAAAAATAAATAAATAAATAAATACATTAAATAACCTCACTGGGACTCAGAACCCAGGCTCCAGCCCAAGTGCAAATGTCTATGCTGCTATCTTTAGCCCAGTAGAGTGATCCCCATGAACTGGAGTCAGTTGAGACGGGTTCTGTGATGCACTGCCGCGGGATTATTTTTTCCCCCGTGTGGATGTACCCACTGATAGAGAGAGCTGCTTAGTGGGATTTTCAAATGTACCTGAGTGTGTTAGGGAGGTAAGCACCTAACATGCTTTTAGGGGGGTTTGAAAACCTTTGAAAATCTGGCCCCTAATACTAAACAAACCACTTCCACAACAAGGAAAATGGAAGTGCTGTGAAAAGAATGACCTGCCTTCACTTATTAGCTAACTGATTAGATCACAAAGCCTTTTTCACCTCCCTTGAATTGACTTCTGGCCTCGAAGTCAAATGCACTCTCAGTGTCTGATTGTAGACGGGCCTGCCATCGAATACGATCTTAGAACGTGCTCGCTCACCCCAGCACCCGACACCTGAGCTTAGGCAGCAACCTCCGAGCACACGGCTGCTAACCATTCAAGAGCTGGCTCTTCAGGACAGCGCCTTGCTGCTCAGGTTGGAATAAAGAGGCATCCTCTAAATCGCTCTGTGTTAAACTCAGAGCTCCCGTTATCATCGCAGAAGCTGACAGAAGATCTCTGATAACTGGCCTTATACGGTTTTCTCTTCACCTGGTTTATGACCACAGCTACTCCAAGCAAACCTAGGGCTTGTCTATATGGAGAGTCAGTGTGAGACAAGGTGGGGTGTAAATCTACACTAAAGTTTCTGTCATGTGCCTTGACCTACAGAACGATTAGTGTGTTGGGAGCAAAGTCCACGTGGCCAGGGAGCATGCAGCAGATTGAGGCTCTGTAGATTTACATCCCAGGTTGCGGCACACTAACTCTCCGTATGGACAGGTCCCAAGTTCCCTGTGAAACCGTTTGGCTGCTCTGCCGGATGCAGGGCTTATGATTCAGCGTATGTTCTTCCCTCTCCGCACACAAATTTTGTGCTGTGACAGCTTACAAGGGCAGGGAGATCTAGTTCCATGAGGGGAAGAGAATAATGTGCCCAAGAGTGGAACATGTATTTGTGGAAAGAGCGAGGAGGGATGGCAGACAGGTTTCTTGATCGACAGGAAAAGAGAGAGAAATCTGCAATGATTTCCTGTCAGAGCCTCTGTGAAGTAAAACACATCATCATTCTCCAGCAGGGTCAAGTTATTATCACGCCTGGTATGAATCAACTTGTTTTCCACACCGGGCAACCCTGATGCGTGGGCAGTAAATATCTATCTATGGCAGGGTGGGACCTCTAAGAGCCATGACTCCCCAGCAGCTGCAGGTTTGGCAGAATTGCCTGAACTGGCCTTGCTGATGCCCCAGAACATAGTGTTCACTCTCTGTGCATCCAGAGACGTTAGAACGCGCTCTGTCCCCCTCCCCCGTCTGCATTTTCCTGCTATAAAACTCTCTCTGATGGTTTTAAAAAACCAATACCTTGCAGAGGGAGCATCTTAGTCTCTGTTAAATTATTTTGGATTTTAGAGCAATTCCTGTATGACCTTGATTTTACTCTCTTTCATTGTATTTATAACATTCCTCTACAAGAAACGCCAGGAAGGCCCTAATCCAAAACCCATTGAAGTCAATGGGAGCTTTCCCATTAGATTGGGCCCATAATGCTCATTTTCTCAACGCTTCACCACATACCACAGGAGCTGCTGCACTAGCTCCATTATAATTGTTCTGCTTGAAGGCCCTGCGTATGTGTGCTGACACACGAACTCCAGTCCACGGTCTGCTCACAGATTTTGACCCTCTCTTGTCAAAGCAGCACGCCTCCTTCTCAGGTGCTGATGCTTTTGTAAAATCCTAATCCTCTTTGAACCTGACTTTTCATCTCATTAACTACCTCTGCTTCTCCACCCGGGCTTCACCCTAATATGACAACTGACCTCAAAAAGCCCCGGTTTTGTCAGCATTTGACAATCCTGCAACCTTACAGCACCTCCGTGCTGACATCAGAAACCCTTATTCCTTTCACATCCTGCCTGCTACATCTGAAAACTTCCAATCTTTGTAGCATCTGAACACAAATCTCACAAAGCCTGTCTTCCCTTTCCATCTGGAAAAAATAATAAAGTGAAGTTAATTCACAAACCAGTTTAAAAGGGGGACATAAATCCTGACATCTTTGATATACCTGTACTGGAGAGTAAGTACTGTGATTTTGGGGAGAATATGCTGTATTCTACAAACACAACATGCTTGAATCTCTGCTTTGTATAAAACACTTGACAACTTCCTCGTGTTTTCAGCAAGCACCTCACCCTCTCCAAAGCACTTGCCTGGTCATTTTGGAATGCTCAAATAAATCTGTTAGCCTTTAAGGTGCCACCAGACTCCGTGTTGTTTTTGTGGATACAGACTAACATGGCTACCCTCCGATACTTGTAATGCACTGACTCATTCCTTTATTTGTCTGAAATTTTCAATGTCCTGTTTCCTTTAGGCACCCATTTACTGATGACAGAACGCCCCTTCCAGTTTCATATTCTAGGATAATCATGTCTGGGACCATGTTTGCTCTCCTTAGCCCATAATGACCTACATCTCCCTAGCATCTCATTTCCCATGTCACAGTAATTTAATTGTTCCTGCGAGTATTACAATGGGATCTCAATGTCCCAGTTGAGATTGGTTTTCCATTGTGCTCACTGCATAGTAAGAGTACGAGACAATCTCTGCCCTGATGAGCTTACAAACTAAATAGAAAAGACAAAGGGAATATTATCATTCCTATTTAACAGATGGGGAATTGCAACAGAATGAATAAGTGACTTGCTCAGGTCACACAAGGAGTCTGTGGCAGAGCCTTGAATTACACATAGGTCCTAGGCTAGAACCTTAATCAGAAGACCATCCTTCCTCTTTAATAGTCCGTGTTCTTCTTAGGAGACCTTAAAAATTCCTGTCTGTTTTCAGACTGGAAACTGGTTTGTTGTTTAACCCTTTTCTATGGCTGTCCAGAGACCAGAATACTTAGTGAATTGTAACTCTTTCAGCCAACTTTGCAGAAACTATCCATCAGGTACTGGTATTGAACATAATCAGCCTCATAGTTCTGGTGTATGAAAGGTCTGTAGGGCCTCTGAATAAATAGTTTGGCTAGGGCTGAATTAAGTGACGTCAAACAGCTTAATCTTATGCTGTATTTAAATAGTGGTGCAAACAGTCTGGCTGACATAAAACAGCTGTGGTTGTCTAAAGAACTGACATGAATGGATGATGAATAAGGGGGACAAGTCTTGCGAGAGATGGTCCCTTCTATCCTTCCACCCTTTTGAGTTCTGGGAGGTCCTGTCAAGTCTGACAACTCTACTATTATCTTGGAGAATAAGGCTGCTAATCTTACTTGAAGATACTGCTCACCTTTCCAATCACTGCTTGACACGGCTGTATCCTACGAGTCCCATATTCAGTGTTTACACTATCTAGAAGGTGCTAAACAAAAAGTAGAAGGCCAAAGAATGTATTTTATTTTGAGCATTAGACGTCAGTTTCTTTTTGTGTTGGGTTGAAGTCAAAACACTTAGTAACTTGTGTATTTGTAGCAGCATGTTCTGGAGTAAATTGGATAAATTATTTAAAGGGAAATGGTTTGCCAAGGTGCAAGATCCTGAAGAAACTGTCTTATCTCATCAGTAAAGTTAGCCTTCTGTCCCTAGACAAATGCCTTGTGCCTTATTTGCATATCACCCTCACTTGTCTCATGAAGGTTTGGCAAAAGTACATAAAAGTTATAAAACTCGAGTACCATTTTAGATGCTAATTTATTCAGTGACCTCTTCATCGTGTGATAGAGATGGAAACAGGAAATTGACTGCATTCCATATTCCTTCCTTATATTACTGTTACATTGTTGAAACCCCAATGACTTCAGGAAAATTCATGTTGTCAATAATAGGCAAAGAAATCCACAGAGCAGGAGCATAATACCTTTTAAAAAAAAGTCATTCATTCTGTTTGTCCTAGTATTTTTATAGCATCTACCATTATAGTATGTAAGCACTAAGTTGGGACCCAAAATGACTCATTTGGGCAATGAAGTTGCAAAGAGATTTGCCAGCAGAGTGGTCACCAGTGCTAGCTTTTATTTGATTCATAGGAGAGATGTTTTTTGAACCAAATTGCATCTTATTAATCATATGGTCTGGAATACTAATCTATAAAGCCTAATAACAATCAGTTATCAACAAAACCAATAGCTGTTGTTGTGATGAGAGCTGGGCAGAGAACAGTAATTCCATTTCAGGGAGGATTTTGACATTTTGAAATTTAGTTTCGTTGCGATTTGGAACAGAAACCAAACATTTTGAAATTGTCTGCAAAATGAAAGGGGTGCCCCAGCTCCACGGCAGTCTGCCTGGTGGGCTTCCGCCAAAGCAGGAGACCTTAAAAACCTCGGACACTTGAGCTGCTTGAAGATATTGAAGCCACGGCAGGCGAGCTGGCGGGAAACTGGAATTCCAGCGAAAATGACACATCTCCATGGAATGCTTTGATTTTTATGAAAAAAATGTTTTGTCTAAAATTTTCCAACCCATTCTGTAAGTGAATACACTAAGCCATTTCAGCCATTTTTTCACAGCATATTGTCCAGCTGTTTGGTGTCCTTAGGAGACATTGTAATAAGAACAATAATAAAAAAGCCCTTTCCGGAAGAGGAAATAGATACCTAAAAGAATACTTTAATGAGGGATAATAATAATACCTAGCTCTTATACAGGGTTTTTCATCTGTAGCTCTCAAAGTGTTTTATAAAAAAGGTGTGTATCGTTATCGCCAATTGCACAAAACTGACTTTCTACTATTTGCTATTACGTATGGATACTACAAAACAAATACTTGTGTTTAGCAGGAATCTGTAATAGAGAGGCATCATTCATTGCAGTCATCAGTATTTTATTTCATCAGGTCAGGTGAAGACCATATTGAAGAAGTGTACTGCTATGTGCGGGCCTGGGCCGGGGGATAGCGATGCTGAATAAATGTGAGCTTGTCTCCATCTATTTATCCCCACTTTTATAGTCAGGACTGCAGCATGGTACACTTCTTAAAAAGTTTGCTCCTGGAGATGTTGAAAATAAATGAGGAAGACCTTCTTGAGGCTGAAGAAAATAAATTACTAGCCCTCAGGGCTGAAGGAAATAAATAGGAAGGCCTTCCCAGGGCTAAAGAAAATAAATTAAACATAAAAAGATGCTATTTCAGGGACAAAGATTTATCATTTTAAGGTATGTGAGGGCTAGACTAATATTCTAAAGTTCCATAGAGGAGTTTTTTTTGTTTTGTCTCTGAAAAATCCATTAAGCTCAAAAATACTGATCCCCCACTGAATTTCAAAGTGCCTGCTGCTTCGTCACTCTGTCTCTTCGTCCTAGAATAAATTACTGTCCCCTCTTTCTAGCAGATTATGCCGCTGTGCCATTTCCTTTGCAGGATACTTTGCATATAAGAAGTAAATTGTGCTATTTCAGCTTTGAGGCTTCTTGGCATGAAGATATTCTGATTTATCATTCTCTCCTCACTAGCTCTCCTTGAGAATGTTTCAGAACATTTTGTAATGTACTGTTGTGGTACATCTGATCCCACTTTTCTTGTGTTGCTTAAAGAATGGGGAGTTTCTATTATTCGGTAACAACAATAATGGTTCTGTAAGTGACTTCTAGTGAGCACAGCGGGTATGGTTTGTTTTAGAGAGGAATATCTTGGAAACAGAGAATCTCATAGAACACATTAGATCTGAAGCATTCTTCTGCTTGCTCTCACACTTCTGGTCTGGGGAGATATCCTGAGAATCCGTAGAGTCCTTCTGCAGGCATAATGTGATGTTGAGGTCAGTGGGTATCAAGGAACAGCCCCTCTCTGTGGCATGACCCTCTGGTACCTGACAGATTTCCAATAGACCCTCCACAGTTGTAACCTTCTCTGAGATAAAGGGTAAAACAGAATTTCCAGAGCAAGAGTTTTGCTGCTTCTAGTAAGGAGCCTTTCTGTCCCAGGCAATCATGACAAAGAGAAGACCACCCATGGGAGTAGCCAAAAGATCTGTCGAGCTGTGCTCTGCTTTCCCCAGAAGTCCTTGGTATCTGCAGAGTTCCTATTTTTCTATCTCTCTTCTATGTGGCCATCACTGTGGTATCTAACTGTGGTCAAAATTATACAAAGCAAACAATGAAGGACTCTATTTCATTTCCAACCATAAGAGATACCAAGCAAGTGTCCGTGAGGGTTGTGTATTTTTTTTCAATTCCTTTTGCATCTGCAGTGCTTACTGTGGGAAGGCTAATGTACCATAAAAACATGGATCATATAATAATGGTAAGGTCCATGGTCATTCTAAGCTTGGAGAAAGGAGTTTGATACATGTGGATTAGAGCTGGTTGGGATTTTCCATCAGTGTTTTTCAACAGGAAATGCAGTTTTCATGCAATCAAAATTTGCCATGGGGAAATTATGCTGATTTGTTTTTGTTGTCTGGCAAACACTGTGTTAGCTACACAGTGCTGACACTGGAGGTCGCGGTATGACATCTGTGATGAAGTGGGGGATTTTCTTGTTTGTTTTCTTGTTTTCGGAGGGGTTTCAATGGTTTGCATGCGGAGGGAGTGGGACTGAGTTTCCCTAGGTGTTACTGGCTTAACGAGTGAGGGGAGAGGGAGTTTGTTGTTACAGAGGACCGGAGAGGGAACGTGGGACCCCAGCCAACGGCCTGGAGGATGGATACCCCAGCGACCGGTGACCTGAGACCCCGACCCAGAGACCCAGCTCAGGAGCCGCAGCTGGTTCTGGCCAGTGGGAGGACAATGGGCTGCAGAATGAGGAGCCAGTGACCTACCCAGCCGGTTCCAGCCAGAGGACAGAAGCGAGGAGAGGAGGCCCCAGTTTACGGCCCTGTTTACCTGGAGAGAAGACAATGGACAGAGGCGGGGCCTGGGGCCGGGGATCTCAGATGCCCAGCTGGGAAGCAGGGGGGCTCTGAGCTGGAGAGGGGGAGCAGGCAGAGCCCACCTGGAGGCAGAGAGACTGGGATGTGCTGGGCTGAGGGAGGCCAGGCCTGAGGCCCTGAGAGTTTCCTCTGCTGTGTTCAACTCTCAATAAATCCTCCTGTTTTATGCTGGCTGAGAGTCACTCTGGTCTAGAGAACAGGGTAGCATCAACCCCGTCGGGGGTGGAGGCCCCGGGGTCCAGAGCGAGTGGACTCCCTGAGGGGGCCCACAGCAGAGACAGACGTGCTAAGGCTCAGAGAGGTGCGGCTCCAGGAGGTGGAGGGGCCTGACCCCGGGAGAGAGTGGACCCCTGAGAAGGGTTGCCTCACTGAAAGGGGCACCCCCCACGGACCGCACGGGGCCAAGAGTGGGCACGGTCTGAGAGTCCATGACAACATCATCCTGTCTACTGGTTATGATGAATAGGGCGACAGGTAAGGCTGGGGAACTCTGCAGGTGAGTGATACTTGGGATATGCAATCCCTTCCCCATTTCCATAAGTAGAAGGGAGAAGGTTGCTCTGACTCCAAAAGGCTTGGTTCAGTGAGGCTAATGGTTTCCTGCCCCCTGATTTTCCTATAGCAGGGGAACATGTGAGCCATACTGCACAAGCAAGTGATCGGACATTCCTGCATTTGCTCCCAGTGACCCTCCTAAAATAGAAGTACCATCAAATTTGCTCTGTTGAAATGTAGCAGCACCAGAAGCATGCCCGGAAGGGAACTCACAACTCCATTTTGTGATTTTTGCCTCTGGCTCACAACTGTAAAAAGTGTTAGCTAATAAAGTACTTTAAAGGGATACAGGGAAAAAAGGAGGCTGCCTGCCAAGCACAGGGTATATTTAGCTAGCGCTTCCCAACTGCAGAGGTCTAAGGTAAAACTCAACGGTAGAATTGTTTTTTGATGCCCTGGTAGTGACTTCAGTGGTCAACATACCAACCAGCCTTAGGGTGGGACTAGTGCCTTAGGCAGTAAAATCTTCATTATGTCCCTTGTGCTATGTTGTTTTCTTCTGCTATACTGGCATGTATTGTCAGTACCTTGAGGGTAGAGTTGCAGTCTCCTGCATTCAAAGTTTTAACCTTGTCAATGGTAGAGATCATTCTGTAGCTGCTAGGAACTAGAGCTGGACATGAACCAATCTCCCTGGATCTGAATTCAGGATCTGGTCCAAATCAGCTTCTAGTTACCTAATGGGCTATATCTGAGGTCCAAATCCCAACCCCATCCCACCCTTCCCCCGCCCCCAGCATTTGAGTACCATCCAGATCAACATTTGAGCTCCCGTGGGGCCTAGTTCATTCCATTTTGGAGGCAGAAAATTCAGACCCAGATCCTGAGTCCAGTCCTAATGTCTTTGTTTGGGCCTATCTCTAGAATGAAGACATTGTAATGTGTGTGGAAAGAGAAAAACGCAAGGGCAGGGAGTGGCTTCAGTTTTCTTTTTCTAAGTATTCGGAAGGATCTTGGCAGCTGGGAAAACAGAGGAGTGCTTCATGATTGGAGAGCATTGCCTATGGACTTGTTTAGCTGCACTACCATGTCTCAGAGGTCCCCTAATGACACAGGTTTCACAAAGCCTATTTGACCTTTTCCCCCCATCCTCTTCCAACATCTATTCTGGGAGTGAATGCCAGAAATATTCAAAATGAGAGAACACGAATCCAACAAGTTGTATTTCAGCTTTTTGCTGTTTATTTGTTAGCCCTGAAAGTTTGTTGAGCACTACACAAGAAACAAAAGACCTGCCCCTTGCCCTAAGATCTTACGATATAAACTGGCAGCTGAGACAAATTTGACACACAGGCGGTGAGATAACTAGAGAAGGGTTCTGCCTAAGGCACTGCTCAGCTCCACCTCCACAACCACACTGCAGGTAGGGGAATTGAGGTAGAGGGGAAAATGCTACTTTATACCTATGCAGATACTTGGGAAGTTGTCCTAACGTAGGAGAATTTCTCTAGAAAAAGCTCATCACAACATGGTTAATTGCAAGTTTCTCTTTCAGTGCAAAATGTTTCACACAGCTCTTCTTACGTTACTCAACTCTGCCAAAACTATTGGAGTCAGAACATGGAACAAAATCTGCCAGCATGTAATAAGGACTTAGTATAAGAATTCTTTGTGAGTTTGAGACAAAGTTACAAAGTACAGTAGAAGTTTACCATTAGAGAAGAGGATCTCCTTTGGCCTGGTCAATATAAGTTACGCAACTTCAGCTACATGAATAACGTAGCTGAAGTCGACATACTTAGACCTACTCACCGCGGTGTCTTCACTGCGGTGAATTGATTGCTGCCACTCTCCTATCGACTCTACCAGCGTCTCTCGCCGAGCTGCAGTACAGGAGTCGACAGGAGA
Source organism: Trachemys scripta elegans (assembly GCF_013100865.1). Lineage (NCBI taxonomy): Eukaryota > Metazoa > Chordata > Testudines > Emydidae > Trachemys > Trachemys scripta. The sequence goes on from NC_048311.1 coordinate 24,545,442, forward strand.
GCGCTCGGGGGTCGATTTATCGTGTCTAGACTAGACGCAATAAATCGACCCCTGCTGGATCAATCGCTGCCCGCCGATCCAGCAGGTACTGCAGACCTACCCTTTGTTTACAACATTATGTTGTAGCACTGACTACTCACCCAGTTCATAACTTAATTGATCTGACCTCAGAGACTGAGAAACACATGCGTGCCCCCAGGAAACTCTAAGGGGGAGTGCTGTATAGATCTTGGGCAATTGTCTGAATGGCTTTACTTGTTGTCATATGCAGCTTCTTTTCTTTGTCAGTCAGTACAGTGGCTCTTAAATATCCCCTCCCCTGGGTCATCCTCACAAGTCAATTTTGACATACAGAAGACTTGCAAAACATGCAATGTGAGCGGAAGGGACAGGAGTAGAAATTGTGTTTAGAGTCCAGACAGTGGTAGCATAAAGAACACCAAGAAAGTCCTATTTTCCTTCAGCACAGCATCCAAAAAGATCATATCACTATGGGTGGTGATCAGTTAAGCCAAGCTGTCTCCAGTCAGAGCCAAGTCTGTGCTTTCTAGCTAGAAGGAATTTTCTATTACTTTTCAGGTAAGATTGATCAGATTGAGTTTGAATTATGATAAAAGTTTTATATAAAAGCAGGTGTCTTTTTTCCCCCCCTGCTGCAGTAATGCACAAATGGTTTCTTCAAGCTTCAGATAAATTCACCTTGGGCTTCTGTAACCAACCATGGAGTGTTTCATGCCAAAGCAAAGAGGAACAGGTTTCTAATTTTAAAAAACTTGTTTTGCAATGTTAGGGCAAGATTGTAATTCTCTTTACACACCTGTGCAGAGAAATGTGGGGGTGTAATGCAAACCTTTAATCCCTTGCATGGGCTACCTATAACAGTAACCTCCACAACACCACTCCTCCACTTCCTGTGCACCCTACCACTTCCAGTGCAACAGTGAGCACTGATGAGTCAGTGCAGAGGGAGAAGCAGTCTGCTCCAGGTATAGAGCTGGCATGTATTACTTCTAAGCTCTTCCCATACTCCCTTGGAGCAAGGGGGAGCCAGGGACCATGCTGCTCGTCACTTAGAGCTAATGGGAAGGCCACAATTCAGCCCTTAAAGGGCTGTAAAAAGTCACTCTAAAAATGCTGCCACATTTGTTTCTCAATGACACCAAATTTATGAAATAAGAGAGCTTTTTTTCTCCATAGCTGCCACCCTGAAAATTCCCCCCAAGATAAGAAAGTCTTTTTGGTTTGTGCGTTATCACCAGTAATTATAAATCCTGATGTTGAAACTAAGTTCACAATTCTCTTGATTATGCACAAGTCAGACAAAGATTCCAACTAACTCCTCAGCAGCCTGATTGCAGATGGGGCATTGGTGTGTGTTGAGCAGAACTGTTCCAAAAATGTGGGGTAGGGAGGTGTAGTAGGTCCTAGCCGGGGCTCGACCCTTCCGGACAGGAGGGGAGCCACACCGACTCACTACTGTGGGAACAAGCAGTCAGTTAGTCCCGAAACTCCGGCTCTTTGGTGTAGAGTCGGAGCAACCACAGTTAAAGCTTAGGCCCTTGCTTGCAGGGGCTGAGCGGGCAAATAGTTCAAAGCCCGGGCCCTGGATCAGGGCGGGGCAAACACAGTTAGGCTCAGGCCCTTGGTTGCAGGGGCTGAGCGAGCAAATAGTTCAAAGCCCAGGCCCTGGATCAGGGCGGGGCAAACACAATTAGCTCAGGCCCTTGTGTGCAGGGGCTGAGCGAGCAAATAGTTCGAAGCCCAGGCCCTGGATCAGGGCGGGGCAAACACAGTTAGCTCAGGCCCTTGTGTGCAGGGGCTGAGCGGATAAACAGTTCAGGTAAGGTACGCCTAGGCTTTCTGTAGCCGAGCGTTGGGTGAGGGGGAAGCCTGCCACCCGTGCGGAGGGTGGCAGGGGGGGAACGCAGGCCCACCCACTCCACTGCGTTCCAGCCCGGGGCCCTAACAGCGGTTGCTGCCGCTGCTGGTCAGTGGGGTATCCAGACCGCAACACACTGACATAGGCTCACACTCAGTTGCAGCCGGACCGGGGTCGGCTACCCCCGGGCTACTTCCGTGATCCCCCTCAAAGCCTACCTCGTTCGTTGCGCCGGGGTCGGGCCAGTCCACCTGCATGGGCTCCTCTCTGCCCGGGCTCGGCGGCAAGTCCGGTAGCTCTGCCGGGAAGTCTGGCCAGTGGTCCTCAGGCGGCTCCTCTGGATAGCAGCAGGGGCGAAGGGGTTCGGGTCCAGTCTCACCCTCAGGGTTAGTGGGGTGCGGTTCCCAGGGATTCTCCCAGTGGCGGGCGTGAACGGGCTCCGGCGGCTCCTCCTCGTAGCGGGCCCGGGGTAGCTCAGGCCAGCTAGGGTCCAGGCCTCGGTCTTCGACGGTCTCCTGGCCGGGAGCTCCCGGCCGCACGTCTGCTCCCTTTGGTGGCTGGCCGCCGACTGAGCTCTGGCGGCCGGCCTTTATACTTCCTGTCCCGCCCCTGGACTTCCGGGGGGCGGGGACAGGCAGTGGTGGTCCCACCCACTCTGGTGCCTGCACGTGGGCTCCCTCTTCTGGGCAGGAGGGGAGCCACACCGACTCACTACAGGAGGAATTATCACTTTAAAAAAATACTTTTAATCTAAATTTGGTTTTGATGAAAGTTGACTGATATATTTATGTTCATTTTTAAATTCAGGAATTGTTTCACTTAACGTGCAGCTGACACTGGGGAGGAGCAATTTAGCTCTTTTAATTAGCGCCCAGCAACAGCTTACAACTTTCTAAAACAGGAAGTGATGAACACTGTATCCACTTTAGACCTGGTGCTGCAACTCCTTCTGCTTGTGCACCACTGAAGTCAATGGGGCTCTGCATGTGTGCAAAACACTCCACGTGGAATAAGTTGCAGGATCAGGCCTTAAGGTGCAGGGAATCTTCGGCAGATATAATATAAACCCTCCAAACTAAAATTTGGCCAGGACACTGCAACTAAGACTCCTGTTGTGAAAAGTGCCCTCAGCTTTCCAATAACCGTATGTAGATAGGACAATGGTTTTACATCTGTTTAAAATGAGGTTGGCTCTCAAATGCACCAACTACTGTAGTTCCATACTACATTAGAAACTTGAGCAATAACACTTCCATCTGCTGCTTGATATTCCATAAATACTGACTTGGTGATTAAAAAAGTGTTTTTCTCCCTATGAACTCTTGCTAATGCTCACTTTTTTCCTTGCGTGGATAACTAACTCATGCACATCGGCACATGGGAGACATTGAAAGGAAATGTCTTCTCCCCCCCCCCCGAAAAAAAAAAAGAATATGAGCAAAGGAGGCGCTGTGTGATTTTCTTACAGAACCATTAAGCCGAAGTAGCAGTACAACAAAAATACTGCCACTCTTCATTGTAAGAACCATGCGATTCAGCTGTCTTGCTAAATACATCAGACAATCATTTAAGAAACAGGACCTATGCAGTATCACCCAAGATTTGTATTAGTCTCAGGCACTAAATGGGTTATGTTTTCCTAACAGTATTTCTATTCAAGAATGTTTTGGCACAAAGATGTTCCTCTGCTGGGATCTGTAGTTTGAATACAAATAGTTCTCCTCAGCTTTGTATTTATTACAAAACATTTAGCCAAAGGTCACAAAAGTCTATTTAGCATTCACTTGCTGCACAATAGGCAGATGTACACTTTACTATACAATTATGGCTTTTTATCATATGGGGACAAGTTAACTTTTATCTTGTAAACAGAGAGATTCATGCTGTCATTTTTTCCCCCTTTCTGTACTTAATACTTTCAGTGGATGCACATTGTAAAAAGCAGCACAAGATCAAATCTCTCCCGGATTCGGTTTTATTATATAAAGCCAAAGCATTCAAATAAATAATTTGTGTTGTGCTGGCGCACTATGTTAGGTTAGGCATAATCCACTCTGGGAGACATCAACAACAGTACGAGTGTGACATCTATTGACAGCACAAGACTAAATCCAGCTGTTCCATTGAACAGACAGATGCTAAACAGAATGGTATGCAACTATCACTCCCAGCAATAGCAGTAATGGAGCTCCTGGCAAGAACACACCTGGTGCTAGAGTAGTCTAAGGGTGATGTTAGAGCACCATTTTAGGGGGAAACACTAGCTCTGCCTCTGTCTCATATGTTTTCTCTGATTTTATGTATTTTCTAAGGCACCGTTGAGTTATTGAAATGAATATTTATATTATTTCCCCATATTACAAAATCTCTGCTGTCAGCATTAACAAGACTATCTACTTCATTATTCTTTCTTTATTTGTATTGTAATAGTGTTGAAAGGGCCCAATCAGCATCAAACGTATAGAAAGACATGATCCCTGTCCCAAATAATCTAAGAGTCAGATTGTGAAGCCCTGTGAGTCCTCCCCCAGGTGAGTAGTCCAAGTGAAGACAACAGGAGGAGGATGTGAATAAGGGTCTTAAGTAGACAAGACCACAAACAGTAACAGAGAACATAGAAGGAAATATCAACAGTATAAAAGATGTTATTTACATTGACTTTTCATTTCCGTAAGCCACCCTACTGCCTAACCCTGCTCTGCCTCGATTTCCTAGCCAACTGTCTTCACCGTTGTTGAATTCAGTTTCCCGCCTTATGCACTGCCCGCCCCACAGAAATACATCTGAAAGCCACCTCTCATAGAAAAGCCCCATCTTTAAGTGACCATTTTAAATGGTCCTATGTGTTTCCAGTGCAATATTAATATTTAAAGACCTTGGGTGGGATTTTGACTTAGGAGCACATGGCAAGATTTTCAAAGGACCAGGAAGTTTTTAAGTGCCCATCTCCCTTTGAAAGTCCAAGGGAAATGGCCACCTAACTGCCTTTGATGACTTTCTCCAACATGTCATATAGCCTTTTCCCTGGGACTTGTGCTCCTTAAATTACATAAGCACGTTTTAAAATCTCACGGTTTTAGCCTGATCCTGATCTATCTACACTGGTTTAGCTGTGATGTAATTCTGTTGACTTTGGTGGATTGACTTCTGGTTTATTTATTTTGGTGCATGGAAAATCAGAATCAGTCTCCATATCTCCAGTGCAACTGATTTTTGCTGAACTCTTGGAACGTTCACTTGTTATTACCCATCGGGCATTTTCTACAGAAAAGGATCTCCACAAAAAAATTAAATCTGCATTGGGACCTGGATTTCCAACCACCTGACTCTCTTCCCCCACTCCACCCCTACCCACATGATTTGGATTTGGGGTTCTAATTTGGGCCCAACTCTATTTTCATATAATATTATTTATCATTTAAAAATTGAAAGAGAGAGGAAACATTTAATAATGGGCAGCCACTCTCTCACACCCTGAAAAAAGAGAAGCACATTTTCTATATATAGTTGGAGATAAGGAGTCAAAGGAAGGGTGGTCCAGTGCACAGGGCACTAGCCTGGACGTTAGTAGACCCAAATTCATTTTTCCTGATCCACCACAGGCTTTCTGTGTGATCTTGAGCAAGTCACTTAGTCTCTCTGTGCCTCAGTGTCCCATCTGTAAAATGGGGATTATAGCCTTGCCCTACCTCACGGGGTGTTGTGGGGATAAATGCATTAAAGATTTTGAGGCACTCAGATACTGCAGTAAGAGAGGCCTTATAAATATCTAAGATGAGATGTAGTAAAACAACTAATTTTATCTACTCTCTCTGCCTACCTGTCTATCTGTTTTAGACACTTTATTGCACTCATCATCATAATAGCTGATTGCCAAATACATCTAATTAAGGAAGTCCAGGGCTGTGAGATAATGGACTGTTCTTTCCTCTCTTCCCTTGGCTAAGTGGGGTTTCTCTGGGTTGTTTTAGAGGAAGATACCTCACTGGCCATATTGTGACCTCCGTTACTGGAACATGGCCTATGCAATGACATTTGTCTTGTGTTGTATTCTAAAAGACATGAGAAAAGGGTTGTTTCCGCTCTCCATCAGTAGAGAGTTTCACAGCCAAAGGCACTTCCTTCGTTGAAAATGTTCTGCCTTTGTCATCTGACAGTTTCACCTTCAGTTCCCCTAGCCTAACTTCCTCTGGACTCAAGAATTCTAGATGTGGTGTGAAAAGAGTAGTGGTCTTTCAGGTAGTCAAGTCCTACAGAACTTTGTAGAGAAGAAACCTGATAATAAGCCATTATTTGATGGAGAGCCAGTGCAGAAAATAGAAGCCTTTTGCGTAGCATTCACTTTCATCACTGTAATGGGAACCCAACCTGGAAGTGAAAAAGGCATGGATTACTACATCTTACAGTTACACAAATGGACATCCTTGCTCCCACTTGGAAAAAAAACCCTGAAAGATATACCTGAAAGCCTTGCAGGTACATAGCTAGAAGCATCATAGAATCAAAGACACCAGCAAAATCTCCTCTGAGCTCTGTTTTCCCCCATATTGATATTTCTTTAAAAAGAAATACATTCCTTCCATAAGTTCATACAAGATGCAAATTTATGAGTGAAAGCGGTGACAACGTGCGTGCAATTTCTAAATTTGCCTGTTCTCCAAGCCCCAGATTTTTAGCACCAAAATTAAATCACAAGTTGAGAGACATGAGCTAGCATAGCTATGGCATTGGGTGTGTCTGTGTGAATATGGCTATTAATTTGTAATTTTGTTTTGTTGATAGTGAGATAAAAAAAGCTTTCTGTACATGATGATATTAGGTGAGATAGATTTGAATGACCTTGCACTGTCTCTTGATTGTCTGTTTCATGCGTCTGACGAAGTGGGCATTCACCCATGAAAGCTTATGCTCCAATACATCTGTTAGTCTTAAAGGTGCCACAGGACCCTCTGTTGCTTTTTACAGATCCAGATTAACACGGCTACTGATACTGTTACAAACTAATAATTCTGCTGATCATTTTAACTAGGACGTTTCAGAGTAAGCCAGCCTTCTTCCTGTTTTCCATCTAAGGTTCTTGACGATGCTGGAATGGATTGAAGATTGTGTAAAAGTAATGGAATTAGGCTGTTAGTACAGTTCTGTCGAACGTGTCCTCAGTCCTTCACTTGAGAGATTCATCTTTCTTAAACTCTCCCTGCTCTGCAGTACAGCTGAACAGAATAACATTAGCTACTGCTTGTCATTATATCACTAGTTAGACATACCCTTCTTTCACATGAGGGAGCTCAGAGCAATAGCACTCATTAACTGCTTACATTAAAGCCTTGACAAAAACCAGGTTGGAGTGCGAAAACTCATCTACACCTGATATAAGGGGATCATTAGCTAGCTGAACAATTATAGGTAGTGTAAGACCAAACCACTGAAAGAACTACAGGCTGAAAAAAGGATTCCTATGTAAGGTGTCTAGGAACCATTAACTCCTTGCAGCACTGCATACCCAGAGGTTTGTTGGTTTTGGTGTTATCCATAAGCTCAGTTTTTGTACATAATCCAATGAAGTGGTGACATCTCAACAACTGCTATATTTTATCCAAGCATGCCAAGTCATTTTAAAGAAATAAAAAGGGCGTATGTATTTAGGTGTAATTGCATGCAGATAGAATCATAGAATATCAGGGTTGGAAGGGATCTCAAGATGATCAAAAAATGTTTTTCATTTGCAACCGGCCTTCCTCTTCGGCCAGTCATTCAGCGAGCTAGAGAGAGATACCAGAGGAGAAAGTCAGGAGAAACAAAGGGTTATTCGTGAACTTCCTTGGGCAGGAAATGGCAGTGTTGATAACCACTGGTAGCGATCTAAGATAAACACTGCGAGAAATGGCAAACCTTGCATTAAAATAAAACATTTTCTAGAGGAAATCATGCTATATTTGCCAGTGTCACACCTGTTCAAGGGCTTCGGGGAAAGGCTTTCACAGACAAGACTTGGATTGGATACGGATACCTGAATGGGAGGTTCTGAGAAGTAAATTTGTTTTGTCGCGTTAACTGAAGATTTCTCCTCCATTGACACAAGCTAAAAGGCCTCATTTTGAAGCACACTGGGTATGTGTGTTGCGTTGTCCTCCTGTAGCTGCTCCACAAAGTTGTAGTAAGCTCCTAATGTAGTTTCTCCTTTAGCTGAAAAGACAGAAATCCTGTGTAATAATCTGGGCAATTTGTCTGTCTACAAGGTAACAAATCTACCTGAGATTATGAAGTCCTGGTATACATAAGCCTTATGATTATCTGTCTTCTAGCCTCATACTCCCTGTGCTAAGGAGACAAAGGGAGTGGCGCCTATGAATAGGTCAGTCATTAAAAACGATCAGAACCTAAGTAAATCTTGCTGGGGGGAGCAAAGGAGTAGCTGTATCCTAGATATAACCAGTTTCCTTCAACTTCTCTGCAGAAGAACTGGGGTTTGAAGTAATGGAATTTCCCCAGAATAAAGCAGGACAAAGACACCAGGTGTTAGTGCTAGCATTTAAAAATTCACAGAGACAAAAGAAAGCTTGGGACAGGAGAGAGGTACAAAGGGGCATGCTTCTGTCACAGAGGGGCCATGTTTTGATTGGAGGGGGACCAGCCTGGAAGAAGGAAGCTGGCTGCAGAAAAGAGAGGGGGGGGCGTGTTTTGGAGTAGTAGGAGTGGTGCAAGTATGGCAGTATGGTCCAGTACGCCATACCAGTAAGATATTTATAGCCCGTACTCTGTACCGAAAAGATACAAAAGGAGCATGGCTGTACCGCCCCCAGCCCTATCCTCCAGCGGGGCTGATGTACAGACCCCAAACAGGACTCAGGAGATGCAGCCCTCTCTGGGCTCTGTCCAGCAGCCCCACCAGAAGACAGGGTTGGGGGGTGGGGCTGGAGGTGGTACAGCTGCGCCGGAGGAGTTGCCGGCGTGGGGCTGCCGAGCGGCCCCACGTTCTGCTCCTTTCGTCGCTGCAGTTCTGGAAAGCCCCACGGTTCAGAAGTCTCTGGTGCAGCAGGAGGAGGACAGAGCCCCCCCCGCCCCCAGGTAACATGGGATGGATCATGGGGAGGGGACAGATAGAGCGCAGGGGGCCCAGGCTGGGGGCAGGGTGGGGAGGAGTCACATGGAGGGTCACGTGGGGATGACACATGCCCCCCTTCAGCTGGTGCCCCCCTTTGTGTCACTCCCATGAGTGCAGCGTAATAGTAAGAAATGAATTCTACTTGCACCACTGAGTAGTAGCCATGAGCTACAGGACAAGGATCCTCGACACCCTGAAAGGACATTGATCCTGATCCCAAAGGATGCTGAAGAGGCAGGTAATGGCATATAGGCAGATTATTATTTTTATCTAGAACTCTGTATCTCTTGGCTATCTAAAGGGTAATTGGGATAGAAAGCCTTTGTCCGTTCGCTTCAACTGTCCCATGTCCCTGAAGAGGTACGGTAAGCCAAAAGGTTGGAGTTCTGGGAAAGGGTATGCTGAGTCTGGATGGCGGGCACCGGTCTCAGGATCTAGGCAGTTGGAGCATTAGGTCACTGCTCTCTTTTGGGGTGCAGATTCCTCTTCAAAAAGCATAAAAACCAAGAGGCAGGGCCTGGACTCTGCTCAAAACCAAGAAAGCTTAAAAGCACGTGGGTCCAGCATGTGGGACCCAAACACACAGCCTGGTGAGTACAAAGCAGTACACTTTTAGTTAAAAAAAGAAGAAACTGGTGCTTTGTGGGATGAAGGTCTGGGATCCAGTACCTGCCAATGAGTCAGGATGAGACTTATCCCATAACACTGGCATTATCACTAAATAGTTAGGACCAGATTTAGTCCAAGCATTATGTGGCGAATCACGTATTTGTGTGGGTAAATGGCCAAATCTGATCTTTGTGCTCCTGTTTACCCAGTTCACATATGCATATGAAATTAGGCATGCATTTGTGCCTGCTTCCAGTGTAGAATTCTGATCCTTATACATTTAAGTTCAAAAACTTGAACACAGTATCCCCGATAATGTCACCGCTAACCTGGTGGCTGAACTTTGTGACTTTGTCCTCACCCACAACTATTTCACATTTGGGGACAATATATACCTTCAAGTCAGCGGCACTGCTATGGGTACCCGCATGGCCCCACAATATGCCAACATTTTTATGGCTGACTTAGAACAACGCTTCCTTAGCTCTCGTCCCCTAATGCCCCTACTCTACTTGCGCTACATTGATGACATCTTCATCATCTGGACCCATGGAAAAGAAGCCCTTGAGGAAATCCACCATGATTTCAATAATTTCCATCCCACCATCAACCTCAGCCTAGATCAATCCACACAAGCGGTCCATTTCCTGGACACTACTGTGCTAATAAGCGATGGTCACATAAATACCACCCCTATACCGGAAACCTACTGACCGCTACACTTACCTACATGTCTCCAACTTCCATCCAGGACACACCACGCGTTCCATTGTCTACAGCCCGATGCCAACTCTGTCCACATATCTATTCAAGTGACATCATCATAGGACCTAATCACATCAGTCATACCATCAGGGGCTCGTTCACCTGCACATCTACCAATGTGATATATGCCATCGTGTGCCAGCAATGCCCCTCTGCCATGTACATTGGCCAAACCGGACAGTCTCTACGCAAAAGAATTAATGGATACAAATCTGACATCAGGAATCATAATACTCAAAAACCAGTGGGAGAACACTTTAACCTGTCTGGTCATTCAATGACAGACCTGCGGGTGGCTATTTTACAACAGAAAAACTTCAAAAACAGACTCCAAGGAGAGACTGCTGAGCTGGAATTGATATGCAAACTAGATACAATCAATTTAGGATTGAATAAGGACTGGGAATGACTGAGCCATTACAAACATTGAATCTATCTCCCCTTGTAAGTATTCTCACACTTCTTTTCAAACTGTCTGTACTGGGCTATCTTGATTATCACTTCAAAAGTTTTTTTTCTCTTACTTAATTGGCCTCTCAGAGTTGGTAAGACAACTCCCACCTGTTCATGCTCTCTGTATGTGTGTATATATATCTCTTCAATATATGTTCCGTTCTATATGCATCCGAAGAAGTGGGCTGTAGCCCATGAAAGCTTATGCTCTAATAAATTTGTTAGTCTCTAAGGTGCCACAAGTACTCCTGTTCTTTTTGCGGATACAGAATAACACGGCTGCTACTCTGAAACCTGTCAAAAATATAATGTGATTTATAGGGTTTTTTTATTTATGTGGTGCTTCATTTGGGCTCTGTGTCAAATTTGGACAAAAGCTGAGATTTAATGAAGACTGGTTTACACCTCTCACTACAATTCTATTTTATTTTTTGCTCACTTTGCATACCCGAGTTCCATTTAGAACCCAAAGTGGAGATGATGAAATATCACAAGTTCTCATGACAATTCCAGATCAATTTCACAAGCTCTTGAGGTTTGTGCATAATTTGCACAAGTGTCTGAACATCTGAGTGCTTTCCTGAAACAAATCCCCAGAGCTGATGAGTGAGGTTCAGCCTTCATTACTACTGAGTCTGATTTGCAATAGTTATGTCTAGAAGCATGAGGAAAGTCCACCAGAAATAACAGCCACAGAATTATCATGCCAGGGATAGATTAGAAAGGCTGGGGAGTGACTGCTGGCAGTTTCTGTTCTCTTTGCCCACACAGCTATTTGTTATTCAGGTTTTTCTGTGTCTGGATTTATCAGAAGTCAGACATTCAAATACAAATTGGAATTTAAACTTTCCAATATATGTACATCACCTCTTCAAAACGAGGTAGTGTGAGTTAATGGATAGTTCCACAATGTCAAACAGGAGAGGAGCCAGACTGCAAGGGAAGGACGTGGTATTATATTTGGCAGATGTTCTCAGTCTTCAGAGGGAAGACATGACACAGTAAATAGAATTTCCCACAAATTAATGAAATGTTCTGCAAACTTGCCTGTCTGTTCTCTTAACTCCTTGAGGTTTTACACTCTCTGAAAATAACAAGCTCTGGAAAGTTGGAGACCAGTTAATGTTGTCGGGAGAGAAAAATATACAATGAATCCTGTCTAAACAAGCACCTGATATATAAAACCTACAAAGATGAACCCTAAAAAATACATTTACCATACACTGTACTAATCTCCATGGATAATGTTTATATGCAGACAGCCATTTAAATTAATATATTATGAATAGCTTAAAGTCAAAAAGAAGAAAACCCTACTATAAATGGAGATAAAATAAATTGCAAAATATGTTTGAATAAATATTAATAATGAATTGTGTTGTGAGTAAAAGGAAAAAACAGGAAGTGCATGTATTTTGAGTAGATTTGTGAAATATTGGGGAAAAGGGGAGTTTTTTCTCCCATCACAACTTTTGTTTCCTATGAAACTGAAAGGAATTCACCATAGTGTGTGAGAAGAAAAGATAACTGTTCAAGTTTAACCCATCTGAATCTAATACTTTGTAGTCCCACTAATTGTGAGACAGATTTTGCTCTCAGGTACGCCTATGGATATTCAGAGAAACTCCAGGGAAGTTACTCTGGATATATGAAAGAATAACCCAAAGCAGAAATTGTCCCCAAGGCCCTGATCACATAGAAATCAACGTGAGTCCTTCCATAAGGTTCTAAATAAGAACGTGGAGTCAAATTCCTAATGCAATACCATTGATATCAAAAGATAAATCAAGGGAAGATAAAAGAAGACACTGGCTCATTGCATTTGTATAGAATGTATTATCTAGGTCCTTATTTACATGTACAGCAGTTACATGAATTATTTACTATTAAATAGGATGAACAATGATGCTAAAAGAATGCAACCTTAATTCTGCCCTCTGGTGTGTCCATCCTGAGTGAGGTTGGGGTCCTATGGAAAGAATATTATGTGGTTGTGTAATTAAAGACTATGTCATAATGCCGAGGGCAAAATTAATATTTTGCACGGAAATCTTTCCTATTTTGTGTAACTGGATTCCATACCCAACAATTTAACTGCATTTGCATTGAAAACTTACTTTCCTCCTGATCCATACTGCCCAGTGCTTAAATTTGTAATGAAAGAGTTGCCAGGGCTCAAGACATTTTTTTCACATTCGTAGCTGATGCGACAAGCCCAGAGGTGCCAGGGCTATGAACTGCAAAGGATAGAGCTGTTGGGGCTCAGTCCTGGCAACCCCTGGCACAAATTAACCACTGATACTACCCTCACCACGAGCCAATAACTTAATACGACAATCTGGATGAAAGCGTCCATATCACAAAAAGCACCACCCTAACTTGCAATCTTAGATGAAAGGTCAAAACTGAAGCACAATAGCTGCAAAGTATGGGAAGCTTCCACTTCTACTGTAGCTGTTCTATGGATATATTCGGTTACGGAGTGACATTGCCTGTATTTTATCTCCTGGATTCCCCCTAGCATAGTAAAATCCAAGCAAGTCCTCCAGCTGACACACTTCCTGTAGGTTTAGGGTGTGGGGACCACATTTATCTTTTCAGCTTCATCAAAGAAACATTTTAGCAAAGTTTAAAATTAATTAACATCACACAGCTAAATCTGAATCCCACAGATTAGATTAAAGTTTATCCAATAAGAGCAGAAAAGCCTGATTCTCTGGATATAAACAAACTCATCATCTGCATGAAATTTAATTGAGAAAACTACATCAAAAAGGCAAATTAAATACCAAGAACACAACAGATTTTCCACAGAGAAACACTGTGGGAAGTGAAAAACCATCTGTACACAGAACAGAATGACATTTTATGCATGATATTGGCCAGATAATATTTTCTTTTTCATGCACGATCCATGCTAAACATTTTGGTAAAACAGATACATTAATACCCTTTTGCCTATCACCTGGTATTAGGTATGATGGCGAAAAGATTCCTGCCAAGTAAAAATGAAGCTCGTGCAATACAGATTGTTAAAAATATTATTCAGAATTTCTAACCAGCTTCCAATCTTATAAATAATTCCATACTCGTGTTTAAACTACGACTAACCTTTCCTGAATGGGGTAGGTTCATGTACTATGTATTAGGCCTTCAATTAAAATTAGCCCCACTGTAAAAACTAAAATAATAATAAAAATTATTCTTTGCAGCATATATTTCAGAAACTCAGAAATATGGCCATCTGCTATTGCCTGCACTTGGAAATAGCAGCATTCCTGTAATGCAGTCACAGCCCTGTGTCCTTCCATATGCCAGTATGTTACCTGACAATTCATAGGCCAAGATGCCCAGCCACCATATGGAGCTAATGCTACTTTCTCATTATTTCAGTGAAACCTGTAATTGAGATATGTTTGCTCTGGTGCCGCTAGCACAGATAGAAACCTGATGGGTGAGAGGGGGAGGAAATCAGGCAGATACTCATTGTACCACTCAGCTAGTCTCTGATAAGTACCACAAGACACAAGCTATCTATTGAGTTACAGAAGGATCAGATAGATCCAAACATGTGAGTTAACTTTAAGAACATTTTCACTAAAAGCACATGGCATTAAATGTTTCTTTCTCCAGAGTTACACTGTTCTTGTCTTTATACTTCACATTTCCAACATGTAGCTAACTTCAGCCTTAAAGAAAATAGACGAGCCAAGCTATTCTTAATAGTCATTGATTCCCATGCAGCCTAGTCTGATATACACCATACAAGGGGCTGCCTAGTGAAAATCACCCTGTTTCTCTGAGCTGTCAGTGTGCCTTTGGAATCCGCAGAGACTTGTGTGAGTTCAAAATAATGAACTGAGACCTTGGGACAATTATTTATTTTCAAATTGGTGAAGTGCCATTTTCTTTTCAGTTCAGGAAATTAAACTCCCCAAAAGCCAGCTTGCTCTACACAAAATTAATAAAGCCAAGCATGCTGGCAATAACATACACTTGTTTATTTATATGAGATGTCTTCAGTTAGCAGGAATAAGACGAGAAATTGATCCAAATGGCTGCACTCCAAGGGATATACTCCCATTTCCATGTTGTTTCAACTCAGAATTGATGGAACTTGAGTCCCTCTTTGAATGTATAAGGTTAAGTTCCTATTAATGCTCACTCTGCTAGCTCAACTTAATATTTTTCTTCATAATAGGTGGAGGGCTTGGCTAGTCAAGTCTAGCAGGGAGTGGAATAGGACAAAATGGAGTTAGAGTCTGAGGGCTTGTCTACCCAGCAAGTTATTTTGCTGCAGGCCAGGGTGGAAATCTACAGTGCACCAGCTTGGGGCAAAGTAACATCCCATGTAGACGATGCTACAGCTCGCTGAAAGTCCCACACTACGGCTTAGTGTACTACTACACGCCACACAATAACTTGCTGTCTAGACAAGCCCTGATTCTTGGTCCTCATTCCATGGACAGTTTGAACCCATTATCTTTAGTTAAATCTGAACATGATTGAAATTGAGGTTGCATTTGTGAAAGTGAGGGCAGAATTTTGAATGTGTAAAATTACACTGATTCAGGAATCTATTAAGGTATTTCTAGAGCATTCATCACCATGTTATCTAAGTATTATCTATGGATGTGAGAGTCAAAGGCTGCCGCTGAAGTTTTAAAAAGACTAAATAATGAATTACCAATAACAACTTTTGTAATTAGGCATGCTAAGTTAAGGGCATTCTAAGGTGATGTGCTGAGTTACCATGGTGATGAACACGGTATAAGGAACAGAATAGAATGGAATGGAGTGCTTCCAATTGAACTGCAGGAGAGAGAATCCACGGGCAAAGGAAAAAAAATCTCATGACAGCCATAAGAAGGGAAGAAGATTCTGAAAGCATATATGGTTACTGTAAGGTTATTTTTAGGTGAAATGCAATCTAAACTGTGTGTGTGTGTGTGTGTGTTATACACCCATTCTCTAAATATTTACACACTGGATGTGCTCCAGTTGAAGATAATGGCTAGATTCCCATTGAATTTTTTAATTCAGTGTGGAAGAGGGGTTGGATAAACGATCATAGTTTCTTTATTAAAAAGCCTGCAAGAAACAGTCGTTCAAATCAATTGATTAATACGGAATGTATAATTATTTCGAAGTTGCTATTTTGACTCATATTTTACCATCAGACGTCAACAGGCATGACAGCCCATACAGTTTGGAGAGAAAGTATATTTCAGGGGTCTGAAGACAGACAGAGTTCATAAACCTTCTTGCCATTATCTTTTCCTCCCTTTCCTAATCCCTCCTACTCTAATTAAACTCTCACAGCAAGGACAGTGGTTATTCATCCATGATAAAAACAACCCTATCAAATTTCCCCTCGCATTCTATTTCACTTAGGATTTCATATCCTTGGAAAAAATACTGTAACAGATTTCCCCCATTTTGGCTTTGAAATGTATCCATTTGAAAGACTAAGTAGGAGCTGCTCTAATCGCTTCAGAAATATGGGCTCTGTTCAGCAGAGATGCTTCTTCATTCTTTGTCTGCGGCTGTAGAGACTCTGGGGGCATCAGAACAGATGCAGAGCCCAGTTCTGAACCAAGAACAAAAAACAAATAAAAAAAAGTATTTTTTCTTCCCTGTCGATTGCTGCGACTGGATTCATCTCCAGACTGTCTGGAAACTGACTGTTTATCTCCAGACTGTCTGTTTTCTGCAGAAAAGGACCTGGAATGGACGAGAAGCTGGATATGAGTCAGCAGTGTGCCCTTGTTGCCAAGAAGGCTAATGGCATATTGGGCTGCATTAGTAGGAGCATTGCCAGCAGATTGAGGGAAGTGATTATTCCCCTCTATTCGGCACTGGTGAGGCCACATCTGTAGTACTGCATTCAGTTTTGGGCCTCCCACTACAGTAAGGACAAATTGGAGAGAGATCAGTGGAGGGTGACAAAAATGATTAGGGGGCTGGAGCACATGACTCACAAGGAGAGGCTGAGGGAACGGGGCTTATTTAGTCTGCAGAAGAGAAGAGTGAGGGGGGATTTGATAGCAGCCTTCAACTACCTGAAGTGGGGGTTCCAAAGAGGATGGAGCTCCGCTGTTCTCAATGGTGGTAGATGACAGAACAAGGAGCAATGGTCTCAAGTTGACATAGGGGAGGTCTAGGTTGGATATTAGGAAAAACTATTTCACTAGGAGGGTGGTGAAGCACTGGAATGGGTTACCTAGGGAGGCAGTGGAATCTCCAACCTTAGAGGTTTTTAAGACAAATCCTTGGCTGGGATGATTTAGTTGGGGTTGGTCCTGCTTTGAGCAGGGAGTTGGATTAGATGACCTCCTGAAGTCTCTTCCAACTCTAATCTTCTATGATTCTATGAAACAAAAAGGCAACAGCACATCTCCCACTACTCCAGTCATGGAGTTGTACAGCCTCTGCCAGAGATAGACAGGGAGAGAATTACCACACAGTTCATAAGCTGAGAAAGTACAGCCGGTGTCAACCCTCATTGAAGGTTTAAATTGGTGTAAATGGTGGATTGTCTATAACCCAAAGTCTTTAAATCATTATTTGGGGACTTCAGTAACTCAGCCAGAGGTTAGGGGTCTATTACAGGAGTGGGTGGGTGCTGTTCTGTGGCTTGCAATGTGCAGGAGGTGAGACTTGATGGTCCCTTCTGACCTTAAAGTCTAGTGAGTCTATGAGCTTGTAGCCAGGGATTGCGGGGTGGGGAATGAGGCAGGCCCATCCAGAGTGAGCCAAAGCATTATTGAAAGGTCATAACAGGAGTGGGATGATCTAAGATTCGGACCTGTTCTGTAAGGAGGAAAAAGTAATAAGAATCTTTCTTATTTAATCTAAGGAAATCTTGGCTGTGGGAATCCCTTTTGTTTCCATTTAGACAAACCATGTGGGTAACTGTCCCTTCGAGAGACTCTGGAAATAAGCTGTTGGAACCGGTTGTTGTGTTATTCAGAGCTCACATGATGCAGTGCTGATCTGTGAGAAGTTACTCAGTCACTGAAGGAAGCAGACCTTGGCCAGACTCCTGTGAGTGATCACTGAACACCACAAACCCTGGCTCTGAAAAGCCTTTTGAGTGTTATTTTGAGAGCACTTCCTTACAGGCAGCTCTTTGTTTCATTAGGGCAGTGCCTACAGAGGTCCCAACCAAAACTGGCCCCCACTGTGCTAGGTACTGGATGAACACATACTGAGAGACAGTCCCTGCCTCTTTGGCTATGTCTGCATTTCTGGCAGCATGTGGAGTACAGGCACCACCCATGTAGCTGCATCCCACAGTGAAAGTCAGGCTGTTGCTGCACTGGGTAGGTACACGCCACAGAGAAGGGCCCTGGCAGTGGGGAGGCAGCGGGACACTATACTGCTAAAAATAGCAATGTAGACATGGGAGGCACTGTTAGGCACGTAGCGAGCCCCCATAGAGTACATACCCTGTGGGTTCAGGCATGGTAGGGCCTCTATTCTACTCACCTAAGCCATGCTCACCCTCTACGCTGCTGCTTATACCCATGCTACCATCTAAATAGAAAACACAGACACAGGCAGTATTTGTGCCGACCCGTTGTACAAATGGGGACATAGGCATGGAGAGAACAAGTGATTTCCCCAAGTCGCCTGTGGGAGAGCTGAGACTTGAACCGAAGTCTCCTGAGTCTGAGGCCAGTGCCTTAACCACAGCACCATCCTTCCTCTACCTTTGTCAGGGTGCATCTTTCAGGCTACTTGCCTGAAACCCTTTTGGAGTAACCGTGCCTCTGACCCACTCAGTGTTCTGCTCAAGGGATGCTTCCTTAGGTCTCAGGCCTCTAACCATCACCCCTTTCTCTGGGAAAGCACCCATGTCCCTCTCCCTCCAAACAGAGGGTTTAGGCTGCAGTCCCCCGCAATTCACTGTGATTACCCCAGCAGCTTTGACCAGGCTCACCACCTGCAGTTTAACCTTTTCCCCCCCCCAGGGACTATGACACCTGCATTTCCTGGTTTCCATCACGTGTAGAAGTTAAAGCATTTGGATACTGTTTGTTCCAGGAAACGGGCTTTTCTTCCAGTGTTTGTAGCCTTTTTACTCATATCTCACAAATGTGGCCAGTTTCTACTGCATGAGCCACTGTATTAAAACTAAGTAAATAATATGGACTACCTTCTGTATCTGAATACCTCCCAGTGACCAGAGAGCTTTCACCGACCTCAGTACATTTATTTTAGGACAAAAGCACCACAGCAAAAACGTGTAATAAAACAATCAAATGTCTAAATGGATAGTGAGCTTACCAGAGATCAGCCATCTTCTATGGGGGCTTGGTAAGTCAAAGTCCTTCAAATTCTTCACATAGGGTTTGCCCCTTGGTTGAAGGTTCATGTCAGTTGGTTAGATCATGATGAGGCCCCTCAGTCAATTGATGCTGACATGTTATACAGCTGAGGGGCCTTTATTTCCCAGACCTGCTGAAACAAGTAAAACCAGTCAATGCCCTTTCCCCCGGCAGGGTGGGGCGGGGTCAAAGGCGAGATACCTGCATATTCCCCATTGGGATTTTGCATTAATCAACCCCCAGAGATTCCAGATTCCACAGGAGAACCCAGTGAGTCGTGGACACACACATACATGTAATGCTTAGTGATACAAAGTAGTGTGACTATTCTGTGGGCCCATATTGTCTGACACGTCTCAATATTTTTAGCCTTTGACGTTTGTATGCTTCCAAAGTCTGAATCTTTAAAATGCAGGTGAGAGTTGTAAAGTGGATACTATAGTCTCAAAGTTATGCCTGTGCTTGTCACAGCAGAGATGCACAAATAATAGCAACGTGAAATGGAAGATGGGAAATTTGGGTTCCATTTTGGGCAATGTTTGTTGTTGTTGTTTTCTTTTCTTTTGACTTGGTTCATGCAACTCCAATCAGAGCAGGAGTGGTCAAAATTAATAGGAGTCATGTGGCTCATTTGCTACGTACTTTACTGCAATTAACTTCTTTACTGTAGCTCCTTCCAAAGGTGCAGGCTCAATTTCCAGGGTTCAGTCCAGTTTTGACGGTAACTTACTGAAGTTATATGCTACCAATTATTTGATAGCAAGTGAAATGAAAGTCTAATTTTCAAATATCATTTCTAATTTCTGACACAGTTTTCAACTCTTCTCTCCTTAAAAATTCTGCCTTTCATGTAGTTTCTCTTATAATGATTTAATCTGTAGGGAGGCTTAACATATTCTCTTTGATATTCCCCCTCCCCCACCCCCCCCAATCTCAGTCAGAATGATCCCATAAACAACCTTAGACTAAATTCTTTTGAAACACCTTCAGACTGTCTTTGATACTTTTATGATGTAAATATATTTTTCTTAGTTTGATCCAGATGAGATATTAGTGCATTGTAAGTTTCATGGGGGTGCATTTTTTAAATATTTTTTTTTCTAAAATAAAAACAAAAATCTCTGTTCTTAGTTTCTTAGGGGTTAGTAGGTTCTCAACTAGTGTAATTCAATGAAGTTCCATTGACTTCAAGAAGAGTTTTATTTTGTTTTCTTAAATAAATTAGTGGTCCACTGGATGTTTGCTTGAAGTCAAAGGGAATATTTATGTGCTTATAGTTAAGCACATTCGTAAATCCTTTGCTGGATTGAGGCCCTACACTAATTTAATCTTATTTCCTGGGAGGTATTTAGATATTGCAGTGACAGGCAGAAGTTCCAAATTCTCAGCTAGACTTAACAATGTGAAAGTATTGAAAAAGATGGGGGTGCTACATATTTTCATTTCCCCTCTACATTGTACAGTCTCCTTCTGGAGCTGCATTGCTTGACTGCCTAGAAAGTGATTGTCAGATATTAGATGTATTGTTCAATTGTGAGAATTCTGACAGAGCAAGTATGAGTGTGTTTAACTTTGATATTTTAAAAAAGGATATTTGGGCAATTTTTACAATGAGTATTGTGAAAGTACTTCCACTGACTGTTACATTAGGTATGTATCAATTTTTAAAAGTTAGGAAATACATTTTATGCCTTCAATTCCTCTTGAACTAGAAAATATTTTCAGTTGTTGGGTGAGAATGACTATTTTTTTTTAAATGGCTTATTTGGAAGCATTAGTAGAGAGGTATTTATAGAAATGTAAAAAAATGTAAAAAAAATTGTAAAAAAAAAAAACAGTATTTACAGCAGTACAGAAGTTATGGTAGGGCGTGAAAGATGTAAAAAAATTACAATAAGCAAAGTAATGAAACAAAATCAAATACAATCAATAATTCCCTGAACAATGTCGTTTTTAAAGACTGCATAATTAAGAGCATTTTTTGTTATCAGGAGAAAGAAACTCCAAAGAAATATAGCCCAATAATTAAATGAGAGAACGAGACTTATACTCTACTGTACTATACAATGAACTTATACTTAAAGAACTGTATTGTACCACAGTTGTTTTCATAGCTTAGGGTTTCCCACATTTCAACAACATGAATCCAGGGGAAAGCATGATTGGAAACCTCATTCATCCTGACTTATTTAATAATAGAAACTATTTTTCCATCCTAGGAAAAATGTTAAGATATTGAAATATTTTTTCATCCTGAATCAAGATGAAAAAAAAAAAATCTCAAAAATTTTCACAAACCAAAAATCTGAAAACATTCTCAGTTCATGTCAATTGGACCATTTTGTTTCAATAATTTCAAACTGTTTAATTTCAATGTTGACTATTTTTTTTTACTATGATTAGCTTACATTACAAAATGAAAAGTTAGTTAGAACCAGGATTTAGAGAGACTAAACATTTTTTTTAAATTCAGGTTTTTTTCAAATCAGAATGTTGAAATTGACCCATTCCCATAGAAAGTTTGTTTCAATAAATAGCATTTTCCAACAAAAAGAAAAATAAATAAAAATTTCCCAACCAGCTTTATTCAATAACATTTGTTGTTAAACCATTTTGCCCATCAATTTTAGATGCTGACATGATCACATTTTGCGTGTGGAGTTACATAAATGTGGCATAGGTTGGAGAAGCGGGCACAGTATGGAATGTGATGAAAGGCTTCAGCTCCACTTTTACGTAGGTTGTGTCCTGTGCAAATCCAAGCCTCTAGACTTCTAGGACTTAAAATTCTACGCCTGTAGAGCCCCTAATCTCCCACTACTGCAAAAATTGCATCAATTTTGAAAGAAGTTATGCTTGAACCAAGAGCTTGTTTGCATTTTCTAGGCGATAGAGCTTTAGAAGTTACACTGTCCAGAGACAAGAGTACAGGTTAGGGTGCTGAAGACTTTTTTAAATTCTAGCTCCAGATCGCGCACTGACTGGCTCTGATGATTGAAATCCTCTACTCATTGAAGTAAATGGCCAAATGCCCTGTTCGGGCCTTGGAATCTATGAACTAAAATTTTACAATATGCATTCTGCTTTAACACCGATACTGTATCACAACTTTAACAAAGCTATAGCCAGACCTTGGTGTAGCTTGCTGTGGATAATATATGCGCTCCCTCTGCTTTAAACTTTTAATATCTGCTTTCCAGGAGTAAAGGTTCTACTTTTTGGACTTGTTGCCACCCTGGCAAAGTGTAGGAATCAAATATGACAGCTATTCCATGCTAAAACAAGTTATAAGCATGGATTATGACTAGTAATGACATACCTGCATATTCATTTTTGCAACTCTGGGAAAAAATGAGGTTGGCACTTGTCCAGAACAATGCAGGACAGTCCTTGATTTTGAGAATAATGCCTTTCTCCATTTCTGTTGCAGTTGTATAAAAATTACCCCCAGTAAATTATTGATTGGACTAATAAAATTATCAACAAATCTTCTAATGCATCTCAGAACATGTAGAACCTGGGGCCAGATCCTCAGATGATGCCAGTCAGTGAATCTCCATACAACTCAATGCAGCTAAACCAACCGCCACTATCTGAGGATCTGTCTGCTGATCTGGAAGGGGGTGCCAGCAGTTTCTCCTGACACTTTAAAACTATTTGTACCGTAACATATTTGCAAGTCGTTATTCTGATGTATATTTTCAAATTGTTAGCTGTCTTTTAAAGTCATTACACCGCAGTGAATTCCCTCTTGCAGCCTTGGACACATACACTCCTACCTCATCTGCCCCAACAGGTGAAATGAGTAAAAGCGTGGTGATGGAAGAGCCCAAGAAAGATTCCTGGTAAAAAAACTCTAGGGGAAAAAACTAGAAACCAGAGTTTAAAATGTACTTTCAAATGGCACTGTTACTGGATAACATATCCAGATGCAGGATGCCTTTATAGTTTACTCCAAGACTGACCAGATAATATCTGATCATTCCATGTATACAAAGCATTAGAAATGCTTCTGTCATTCAAAGTTTTACAAAGGAAATATAATTTGTGGGTATTCGTGTGCTGCATAGGCAGATGGAAGCACAGCAGGTAGATAAATACTGACATTCTCTTCCATGAATACTTTCAAAGAAAAGGTCAAAGATAAGACAGTGAGTAAAGTGAATGTAGATTAGGCAGAGCATCTGTTTTAATAGGATAGTGAGGAAAATATTCATTGCTTTTCAAACAGAGTTCTGCTCAAAAAGTTATCCCTTGGCATCTGCTTCATTTTGAATTTCTTGCTGTCTTTAACATTAGTTTTTTTTTTAAAATAGTGTGAAAAGCACAATTAACGCCATGGGATAATTTGCCCATGTATCTTGTGATCGCAAAATAAGAACATGCGTTCATTGGAGATGGGCAAAGCTGGCTCAGCAAATGTTTGGAGCTGCCAAATAAGAAGGCATCAAGTGACCTTGCCAGGTGTCTCCATCTTGCTAGTTGTCACCTCTAGCAATAATATGGCTTCTGTACATTGGCCTGGAATGGAATCATGATTCTGCGTAAGGCTGATTGTCAGCTGCTGTTTCTGTATTCTGTTCCCAAAAGGGCACTGTCTTCTGCAGAGCAGAAAAAGCTAAGCATAATCACTCCACAGCCAATGCAAAAAGCAGTGACATGAATTAAGCACCACATTCGTCCCTGGTGTAACTCCATTGACTTCAATGCAATTTACACTGCCAGTCAATATGGCCTACTTTGTCTATTTTATATGGATAAAAACACATAATGAAACATAATATACTTATGAAAGAAGTTATATAATTTTCCCCATCTTGACCTGTAGCATTGCTATCAGGCGCATATGTTGCATTCAAGGTTAAATATGGTCAAAAGAATGTGGCACTCATGTGACCCACTACAATGATTGTACTTCATCTCTTTGATGTGCCAATTTTTGCTGGTCTCAGCTACCAATTTATTCTATTTCCCAGTGTGGTTTTATTTTATCGAAACAATCTTCCTTAATAGGTGAATAAACAGATGCCGATATTCAGGGACAAAGAGGGGAGGCACAAGTAGCAGTTAGTTGAATGGCAGTTGAAAGTCAATGGGAGATAAGTGCAACACTGCCATTTGTGCCTTGGAAAACCTCCTCCCAAAATCATTCTTTTGTCTAGCTCAGTTGTTTGAATCACAATACGGCATCCTTTGTTCTAACACCTTCTTTGTCAAAAGTGACTACTGACGGTTGGGTGTCCAAATTAAGACATCCTAAAGAGGCCTGATTTTTCACTACCTTCTTTCTCAGTATCTTCTGAAAATCAAGCCGTTAAAAGTTTTTCAGATGGGGCAAGCAAAATCAATAGTCAGAACCATGGCCTTCATCTTAATATTGAAGAACAGAGAAGAAAAGGCAGAAAGGTTGGCTCCATTTATATTCTTCTCTTCTACAACAAAAGACCGTGATGTTTGTTGCCTTTTAATCTGAAAGTCAATTCATTTATATAGGCATATATTTCTTCTTATTTATTTATATATCATGTATGTGCACAGTGTGTGTATACTAAATACGATTTCAAATCCAGGAGAGAGGATTCAAAGGTTAGCCGGATACAAGAGACATGAAGTTTTCTCTGATGCACATCTCTGAAACCACCTCACTTTTTCTGTTGCACACACTCCTGCGAGAATAACACTTCCCACAAATTGCTGCCTTCATTTTTCACACACACACACACTGCATGCAGGCAGCCTTTATCCTGCTGCCTGTTTGAACCATATAATCAGCAGTAGATATGATCAGAACAACACAGTCCTTAGCTGATGACCTTTTTACCAAAAGGTCCCATTTGATATCATTGGGCAGATAATTATTAAGATTATAACAACACATTTTAATAAGGAGCCCATCAACATAGGACACACTTTATATCATTCAATATAACATTATAATTGCCTGAGGAAGTCAAAGCAGCAGAGAAGAGATTGTTCCATATAAACAGACAGGTGATGTATTCTACACCAATGGTTCTCAAACTTTTATTTTTCGCGGACCACTTGAAAATTGCTGAGGGTCTCCGTGGACCATTTAATGATCTTTCCAAATGTGGTTTGTACCATTAGTTAACTATTGTAAAGCACTTTGGATTAAAGTGCTATATAACAAAAACCTTAATAATAATTAACCTTTTTTTGTTCTACAAATAAAAGCAGACCACTCATGTTTTAGTATCAGTAGTCTTACCTTTCTAATATGATGGATGTGCCCTCTCTCCCCCACCACAGCAGCCACAGAGCTGAGGCTGGGAAGGAGGGCTGTCTCTCCCTCTCTCCCCCACCACAGCAGCCGCAGAGCTGGGGCTGGGAAGGAGGGCTGTCTGTCCCCAGCTGCCGCAGCCCTGGAGGGAACAATCCGCGGACCACCAGAATGGAGCTGGTCTGCTGACCACAGTTTGAGAACCTCTGTTCTACACTATTGATGTGTTACATTCTTGTTTCTACTCTTCCCCTTGGCTCCAGTGACTCCTAACCAGAAGCATTAAATGAACGAGTCTAGTAAATTTTTAATACCATATTTACTTTTGGTCCAAGTCTATTGACGACAATGGGAGTCTTTCCATTGACTTCAGTGGTCTTTTGGCTCAGGCCCTTAATAAATAACAGTTACAATTAAAAGCAATCTTCCCATTAACCCTTTGGAAAATCCAGGCCATTGTGCCAACTAATCATCCTCCATAGATGTAGTGTTTGAGACATTACTCTTATGTTCCCTTCCCTAGCTTCTAGACTGGTCCACATTTTGTTATATGCTGCAGTGCATAAAACAACTCTGATCTAATAATATCTGATATCAGGAGGCAGCTCTACACTACCACTTAAGTCAATCTAATTTGCGACACTTAGGGGTGTGAAAATGACACACATTGAGCGACAAAAATTACAGTGACCTAAGCGCTGTCCACGTTGGCACTATTTTGGCAGGTCAGCATCTCCCGTCGACACAGCTTCCGCCTCTCGCAGAGGTGGAGTTATTATGCCAACGGGAAAGCCCTTTCCGGTCAGCAGAGTGTCTTCACCAGACCAGCCACATAGGTGAAGCTGCGCCAATATACCCTTTCAAATGTAGATTTGCCCTCCGATATCTAACGACTTCAGCTTAACAGGAATGATGCTGTTTTGTATTTGTATGAGAAACCTCTTGAAGTAACTGGCATCTCCTTGGAAGTTGATACCTGCAAAATCGCATTCTTCCTATGCAACAGACTTGCTGGGACCCAGTGCCCCAGCTTTAGTGGCAGGAGCTACTTTGGGGATGAGGTAAAACCAAGGTGTTGATTGGATGCAATCAGTAAATGTCCTGGTACTTTGGCAAGAGCTGGTGTCCTGACTGGTTTAAGTGACTGTACTGGTCCTGCCTAAAGTTCCTTGAATAGCTCTTTGTTATCACTTGCATGCCCTTTTCAAAGGCTTCTGATCTGATGTCTCCACTATTTAAAAAGTTCTCCTTGCTAAATGAGCATCCCTTATTAAGGACCTGACATAACTGAAGAAAAAGCTTTGCCCTTATACACTTCACAGTGCTGAGAGGTTCCATGTTCAAAGAGTTTACATCAGGTGCCCTTCCTTTTAAAGCACTTCACATTGCTGTAGGTGCTGTCTGTCTTCAAAGTGTTTCACTTCCCATCACGAGGAGGGGCACCACCTTCAAAGGGCTTCGTTTAACATTACTGAAGGAATTTAAATGCGTCAGGACATGAAAAGTACTAAAACACAGTTTTAAAATTTGATGAGCTCACAGGTTTTCAACTCCTTTTTTTCTGAATGTCAAAGCTTCTTTCAGATAAACATGTCACAGAAGAATCTGTTTCCAAACTGTATTCAAGAAAAGATACAGCACAATCTTTCTTCCTCACTAAGTCCCCGATTCAAAATCCTTGGAGCTTCAGGATAGCATGTATACACCTGCTCAGCATTAAGCACATACCTGAGTTTTTCTGCATTGGGGCCTATGTACTGCCATTTCTAAAAACTTCCTTCTTTCCCACCCTCTATGTTCAGTTTACCTATTGCCTTTTTAACAGCCCATCATGCTCAAGCACTTGCTTAATTGAAATCTGGTTCAGAAGAGGCATTTTATAAGCTGCATCATTTATATTTTTACTCTGATCTTCTGTATTTTGTTGAGTATCAGAGGGATAGCCGTGTTAGTCTGGATCTGTAAAAGCAGCAAAGAGTCCTGTGGCACCTTATAGACTAACAGACATATTGGAGCATGAGCTTTCATGGGTGAATACCCACTTCGTCGGATGCATCCAGGACTCTTTGCTGTATTTGTTGAATATTCTGGAGCTCATTACCAAATAGCGCACATAATGTTATGAACAGGTGTCAGGTCCTAAGACCCCACGTGCGTAGACAAAGCTATTCTGATGACTCTCTTCTGCCTGCAGCACAGGCCAGCTGAGTCTCATTTGCTTCAGCTCTGGGATATAAAAAGATGGGGGGGGAAAGAACGTTAAATGGGTCCTGCAAACAGACACTCTAGGAATGGGCAGCTTAAGAGAGGGATCAGTTTAGGTTTATAGCTTTGTTATTAAAGTTAAACGTAAAGAAAAATCCTGGGGTGAGTTTTGGACAGTAACATAATGCAGCGGTTCTCAAACTGTGGGTCGGTACCCCAAAGTGGGTTTTAATGGGGTCGCCAGGGCTGGTTTAGACTTTCTGGGACCTGGGGCCAAAGCCTGAGCCCCACCACCCAGGGCCAAAGCTGAAGCCTGAGGGTTTCAGCCCTGGGCAGCGGGGATCAGATTACAGGCCCCCTGCCAGGGCTGAAGCCCCTAGGCTTTGCCCCCCCACACCCCAGAGCAGTGGGGCTTGGGCAGGCTCAAGCTTCGGTCCCCCCTCCTAGGGTCGTGTAGTCATTTTTGTTTTCAAAAGAGGGTCGCGGTGCAATGAAGTTTGAGAACCCCTGATTCCTAGTGTGTGTGGAGTGGGGTGAGAGTCTCACCTTCTTACAACCACCTACAAAGAGCAAAATCCTCTTACATTGAAAGTAATAACATTCACAACATGCCAGGAGCCGAAGGACTGAATCTGATTTTCATAGACCCTTATATCATATATGATGTTTTCAAATTCTACAGTACATACAGTGGACAAGGGCTGGACAAAATCGTTTGATCTAATTCCACACCTGGGTTTCTATCTGTTTAGGAAGGACTGTGAGAGACGAAACAGTGGGGGGAAAAAAGTTGCCCCAAAAGATAGGTGGAAAATGTAGCAGAGCATGGGGAAAGTGTGAAATAAAGAGAGAGAGAGAGAAAAGAAGCTGCAGAGAAATACACTAATCTAAAAAATGATAACTTCAGTCCTTCAAATGTTATAAAACCTTGATCCTGAAGCATCATCTGCCTCTCCTTTCTTTACAGAACAAGTGTAGAAAGCATGGCAGACTCTTCTGTTCCCTTATTCATCTTTTCCAGCTGCCTTCCTCTTCGGCTTTGCCAATGGTGCTGCTAAATACATACTCTCTTTGCTGAGACTTCGAGAACTCTGTCATTTCCCCTAAACTGCAGTAATTTAATACCATGTTCATCTATTTATGGCACTGCATGAAACTTTGGTATTGGAGAATAGGTGCACACACAGCAACATCTAATAAGTCTAACAACTGACTCCAGATCTCAGCATGCACCTTTTGTGTGACTCGTGTTGACTGAGACGTCTTTTCTTTTGGTGCCTGTTCATGCTTCTCATTGGTGGGGCACGTGCACATTATCTCTTTGTGAGATTTAACAAGCGACTGGTGATGTACATTTAACAGTGCCGACGCTCTGTCAAATAGCTCCTGTGAGTTAAATGTACTTGTTGCAGAGTAAAAACACACCTTCTTTAATGCACCTCCTTCCAGCCAGTTGCTTTCATATTACCATTTCTGCATCCCCTTGAGGTGCGTGGGTGTGCGCGCACGCACAAGATTTAACATTGTATTTGAATGTGCTGCATTGTGATATGGATTCCTGACGCAATGCTGTAATTATCAGTCCTTTTATACCAGCAGGTCTGACGCTCTCATCCGAAGAGCTGCAGCAGTCTGCACTTCACGCATTGTGGATATGACTTTCAGCCTGACCACTCCCTAGCTTTCTTTAAATAACTGTAGCTGTAACTGATGTCATTTAGACTCTTAACACTGATTGCACCTGCATATGAGGTACTTGAACAGCTAAACTTTTGAAACAATTCAGTAGGGCTCTGCTTTGGCACAGGATTCTACCCATGAATTTAAGTTGGAGGATTGGGGACCTATAGATGGTTTTAAATTTTTGCAAACCATTCTTCAATTCGCTTGGAAGTTTCATGGCTCTTTGCTGATAGGAACATCATATGTGACAATTCAGCAACAGGAAATGGAGTTGCAAACTCATACATGGAAGGAAGATTTTTTTTTTTTTCCTGAAGGGACATTTTAGATGCAACATCTTTGGCGTTATCAGGGCATGAGAGCATCTAAATTCTAAACTTGCGTGGATTGCTCAAGCACCTCTCAGTATTTTCTCTCAGGCAATCACATTATGATGCATAATGAGAAACCATAATGATATAAATATTTAATTCTTTTTACTAGGTTCTAACCAGTATAGATAGGTAGGCATCATTAATTTTCAAGAGCTATTTTTTTCATTCCCTTTCTAATTAGTAGAGTATGGCTGATTTGCTAGTACATAATTGATAAATGATGTTTTTAATTGTGTATATCTGATTATTTTTGCATAGTTACATTAAATGAGTTAAGTGTCATTACTTCTTTTCTAATACAGCTCAGGGGCAATATGGGGATATAGTAATATTATACAGGCCTGTTGTCTTGAAGATATCAAAGCATTTTACAAAGGTGGATGATATTATCTGCCTTGGGGAAACTGAGGCACCAACAGGTCAGTGCCTACATTTTCAAAAGTGTCCAAAAGTGATTTGGGGGGCCTAATTTCTTGGGGGCCTGCCTTGATAGTCTGGTTGTCAGAAGTGACATGCACCCACAGTTCTTATTGACTTCACTGGACTTGTGGGTGGATGTTCACCATCACTGAAAGAGAAGCCTTAGTGCATCAACTTGGACCTTCAGAAACTGGGGGGAAAAAACGCATGGTGTGATGGGGTGTTTCCCCCCCCCCCCCCCCATACACTTGCAGGTAGGGTAAATGAGGGCCCAGAAGGAGGGTATTTAACCAGAAAGGCCACAGCTGAGGGGAATCAGGCAGGCAAGTAATCTGCTGAGTGGGTAAGGGAGCCCAGCTGTGGAAGAATGAGCTGGGAAGGACATATAAAGATAGGAAATTGGAAGCAGCAAGGGCTGCTGAGAAAGAGTGGACACTCCCAGGAGAAGGAGAGGAGTGTTTGGAGATTGCAGGGTGTGTTGGATGCAGTCACTTCCTGGGAAGAGGGTGGAGATGTTGGGAACTGGTAGACCAAGAAAGAGAAGGGGAACTAGTGGTAGGAAGCAGCTAGGGTGACCAGACAGCAAGTGTGAAAAATCAGGACAGGGGGTGGGGGGTAATAGGAGTCTATATAAGAAAAAGCCCCAAATATTGGGACTGTCCCTATAAAATCGGGACATCTGGTCACCCTAGAAGCAGCCCAGGGAAAGAGCAGTGAGGGTAGAGAGAGAAAGCCTGAACAGCTGAGCTGAGGGTCCCTGGGCTGGAAC
Source organism: Trachemys scripta elegans (assembly GCF_013100865.1). Lineage (NCBI taxonomy): Eukaryota > Metazoa > Chordata > Testudines > Emydidae > Trachemys > Trachemys scripta. Next base: position 24,576,278 of record NC_048311.1, read on the forward strand.
CATGGGAAAAGGCAGCTCCAGGTTCCCCTAACAGCCACAAGGGGAGTAGCACCGAGGCAGTGAATAGGAAGACTGCCTAGGACTGCTGAGGAACTATACCCCAGAAGGGGGAACTTTGAGTGACCTAGCCAGAGGGCTGAATCACGGAGAGGACGCTGTGGTTCCTAAGCTGGAGATGGGCTGTAGACCAGGCAGAGAGTTGGCAAGACAGCATGTGAACTGCAGAAGAGGGTGTCAACTGAAGGAACTAATCCACAAAGTAACCAGCAGGAGGCACCACAAGTGGTGAGTGGTGCACCCTGTGACATGTCGATAACGTACAAAAGCTAGGCCTATGATTTTCAAACTTCACACAGGTGGAAGGGAGCTGAGTCTAGAATAGAATTCAAGTTTCTCAACGGTCATCCAATTCCCTAAACTTTAGACACCCCACATCCCATGGCACAGTAATAAATCTGGCTACATTCAACAAGAGTACTGCCTTCTCGTAGAGTGACCAAATATCCCAAGGCGAATTGGAACAAGGGTACGAGATAGACGGAGGTGGCAGTGGGTACTAAACTCTCAACCAGAGAAAACTGATTCTTGGTGGAAGATGAATCCATAAATAGAAGTAAATGATTCCATTTGGGTGGAAAATACACTTGCTATTTTGAAATATGCTACTTGGTTTAAAATGTTAATAATCTCTATTGTACAAGTCTCCAAAGCAAAGGAGAGCTGTCCACTTGTAGAATCAAAGGTCTCCTATACATGCCCACCATAATCCCATTAAACCATTTTTTCATAGCTTTTGAGTTGTTTAATAAAAAGGTCTGGATGAAGTATCAGAGTTCAATGACCTTTTTTTTTTAACGTCATTTGGCAACAACCTCCCCTAGACTGAAAGTGTTTGAAAACTAAAATACCTGGAAAACCATGATCTGTTCACCTTCAGGACAGGTTATCTACAAGGTGCATCTATTTCTGAGGGCTGCTAAGGAAGGTGGGGTTTGATGGGGATCAGATCTGCATTGGGGAGAGGAGTTTGTGTTTTGTTGAGCATTTGGTTCTCCAGGTATTGGGAGGGCATAGGAAGATAAGCTGCAATTTAAATTTGTTTGTTCTTTCAGCTTACAGGGAGGCTTGACTGTGCTTCCCTTTTTATTGTTATATAAACTCAAGTGAATAAACAAGCCAAAATAAAGCTTCACACATGATTAGAAGAATTCCCTTTCCTTGGGAGATAATCCAAAATGGCCACACCTTGTTGTGAAAATAGGTTAAAAAGTTTTAATAAGCATAAATGCAGTAAGACACTTCAGAGTAAAACTTGGCCTACAAGGCACCCAGAAATAATGTTTTACCCAAATATTACTGTAGCAAAATTAAAGAAAAACTCTCATTTTTAAGGGCACAAAAGCGAGCTGCTCTACATAAAAAGCTAACTGGTCTAAGACATCTTTTCGTATTTGCATATCTAAAAGTAGCTACAAGTCCTTTAAAAAAACCCAAAACATGGGTTTCATAAATTGATACAGATTTTGTGGATTGTGCTAAATATGTGCTGCACTTCTCAGGCTACCCAAACGACTGACAGAAAAACACTATAATAAAAGGTCAGATGACTAATTCTCTAATAAGGTGGTAGAGACACTGTGTACAGTGGTTAAGTGGGTTGGCTAGCTATCATATGTCATCAGAACTGCTAATAAGTTACACATACAGTACCTGAAAACTTAATCACTTCAGAGCTAAACAATAGACCAGCTGGGTCACTCATCCAGTAGACAGGCTTTACCCAGTACATTTTATATGAATGGATTTTCTGATAGAAAACTGCTGCCCACTCAGAACCTAATGCTGTGAAGAGCTGAGAGTCTCAACTGAGGTGCCCAGTACCTTCAGACTTTGACTGACGTCAATCTCCTTTGAGGTATTCAGCACTCCTAGAATCAGTCTGCTAATATAGGAGTGAAGGCTTCAATTTAGCAGTCCATCTCTATTCAGCAAAGCACTTAAGCATGTGCTTAAGTCCATCCCTATCTAGAAAATCACCCAAGCAGGTGCTTAAATGCTTTGCTTATTTAGAAATTAGGAGGATATCTATTTCTTTGTGCAGGTAATATTATACATTCAAACCTGACTGACATTTATCCTTCAATTTCCTCACATATAAGATTAAGAGATGACAGTGTATATTTTAACCAGATTTCTGTGTTGTGTGATGGGGCCAGACACACATGCCTGATTTTGACATGTCACCTATTTATAGCAGGTTAACCTGGAGAGAAAAATGAGTGATACTCTAAATAATTGGAGTTAGCTTTTTTTTAAAAAAAAAAGTGGGGGGGCGCTAAAGACGGACACATTTCACTTATATTATATTATATATAGCTTATATTATAAACATCTGAAATTTCAACTTTAGTGTACCATTGTGTCTTAATATAACGACAGTCTTCTTCCAATCAAATTGAGTCCAGTGCTACAGAAAATAAAATATTCATTAGATATGTTATTAGAAAAATAAATCACACTTTATTGAGGCACTTTGTTTTCTGTATTCTCTAAAGCTGTTTGTAATACTGCATCATGCTGCAAGATGCTATGTCAAGCAGGTTGTTTAGAGTTTCTTGTATAGATTTTGTCCCCCTCTAATTACTTCTATGCAGGGCCGGCTCTACCATGTTTGCTGCCCCAAGCAAAAAAAAAAAAAAAAAAAGCCGCCCGGACTGGGCTGCCCCAAGAATGGATGGAGTGCCGCCCCTTAGCACGTGCCGCCCCAGGCACGTGCTTCCTCCACTGGTGTCTGGAGCCGGCCCTGCTTCTATGAGTCCCACAGTGGAAGGGAAAGCACCCACAAATGATCCAGTGGAACACATTGTTTAGATTTACATTATGACGTATAGAGACTTGCGGCCTGGATTGTATCCCTATCATCCAGCTAGGATATGACCCAGATTCTGAGTCTTGAAGGCATGGGGGAATTGCTCAAGGGGGGAAGTAAACTGACAAACTTCTTGGTGTCATAGCTTACTTCTCCACTGTCTCCAGAGTGCTGGGAGGCATGTTGGACCTACAGCTGGTTTAAACTTGGAATGTCTATTTCATGGGAAATTTTGACAATTTGAAAAAATATTTTTTAAATTCCCAGAAATTTTGGGAACTTATGACAAAAATTTGTTTCAAGGCTTTTTGCTTTGGAAAAAAATGAAATTTGATTTAAATTTTTTTCTGTTTTTCACATTTTTTATTTTTCATTTTTATAGTAATTCTATTATTTTTACGTTATTTCATTAATTGTCAGTAGTTGTGCATATGTTGTATCATGTCATGTCACAATGACACGGTCATGTTCTATCATTCAAAATATTCTATTAATTTTTTATGTTTATATTTTAAACATCAGGGGCAGCTGTTACTTAGTACCGATTGAACCATCTTTTCTTATTTTCTAGATCAAAGTGTCAAGGTGTCAAATTGTTTCATTACAACACAAACAGGAGACACTTTGATCTAGAAAATAAAATAAGGCACTGAATGTATGAATTACAGGGGCGAAATACACAATACATTGGAAATAACTGGTCATATAATTAGTACATCTTATAAACAATTTCACACGAAAAATGGTTATACTGAAATGGCATTTTGAAATGGAAAATTGTTACAGTGAAAATTTTCTGATGGGCATTAGTTAGACTAGTGAGTGCATATATGGTTCACTTGCTCCCCACTCACCTGAGCTGGTGGGGAAGTAGCCACCTGTAGGTTTCCAAAAGGGGCTCAGGAGAAAGCTCTGAATGTTAATCTTATGCTAAATTTCAGTGCCCAATGTTTCCCTACCTGTTGTTAATTGTATAGACTTGACTCTTTAAACCTATATGGAAACTAAATCAACTGCAGGTCTGTTGTTCAATTGCCAAATGCCTAGTGAATCTCTGATACAGTCTGTTCTACTAAAAATAACCACCAAGTTATACCTTCATCTATCTTCTAGACAGTTTGCATTCATCAGAATAATTCTTACTTATTAATAAATAAATAAAGGGGACAAATTTGCTCAAAATTAGTTTCATTGAAAGTACTTTAAAAAAAAGGTAATCCATTAAAATGGTTACAGTTGCTTGTGTGTGATCTCCCACATAGAGTGAGGGGAAAAAATAATTACCTTATTTGTATGTTTGCTGACTTCTCTCTTTCTTTTTTACATCTGGGAATCTCTAATGCAACAGAAAGAGATTGTTTGTTTTCTTTTAGAGGTGTTTAAAAGAATTGTCATTGCTTCCCTGGGATTTTTAAAGCGCGCGTTGTCCTTGAATTCACTGACCTCAGCGGCTAATGAGCAAGAAAATTATTTTCTTTAGTATTTTTGGATCATAATGGGCAATGTTTTAATTATGTTAATTATTGCAGACAAGCTGAGTTCAACATGAATGTAAACATTGCCTTTGAATATCAAGTTGCATCACAAAGCACAGAGAAACACGTAACCAGCCTTAAGAATATATATATTTAGATTAATTAATGACCTACCTTATGATGGAATTATAGCATTCAGCTAATTACTCCCAAATAAAAGTGTTCTTAAGTGTATACTGAGTCAGCAGCATCACATTGCACTCTTCAGGATTCACCTTCCAAGTGCAAGACTAGATAGATGTACTAATCTGGGCTAAAACAGAGAGCGAATTCCAGTGTGCTATACTTCCTAGAGCATAGATGCCCCTTAAAACCTGCCCAAGCAACCAATAGACGTGTATGTTGTTGCAAGCCAGAAAATACCCATATCACATTTGTCTAATCAAGAGTAAACTTAGCAAAGGTAAAAAAGCTGCTTTTTCTACCATTGGCACTAACCACCATCAGTTATTAAATATGGCTTAGGGATTTCTTATTAGGCCCCTTGTAGATTGATAGTTTTAGACCCTGTTTCACAAAACAATCCTTAAAGAGGAAAACACTTAAGCACATGCTAAAGCTTTTAAACAGATGCTCAAGTGCTTTCCTGAATTGGGATGGATGTAAGCACATGCTTAACTCTTTTTCTGAATTAGGACTTTAATTACTAAATAATGGTGTACCGCTGTGTTTGAACCCTGGCAACCCCACCGGGTCTGAATGATGCTAGGTATATTACAAAGGCACGATGACATCATTTAGATACTAGAGCTAGTAAAAAAGTAGGGGATTTCATCAAACATTCATAAAATTTTGACTAGCTCTATTAGCTACACAGTAAACAAACAGGATGAAATCCCAGCCCCATTGAAATCAGTGGGTGTTTTGTCATTAACTTCAAAGGAGCCAGGATCTTATCCTCAGTGGTATCTAATATATAAAACAGTAATGAAAAGTTACAAAAATGTAACTGATAGAAAATCTCTGGGAATTTTAAACTCGGTTAAACAAATATATCCATGTGAAGAGGGAGTTTGCCAAAGGCTATAATCCTCCAAGAGTACTCTGGTAGCTTTCAGTGCCTTTAATTTTTGAGATAATTCATTTTAATGTATAACCATATATCCATTTTCAGCTGAGTTCTGCTGCAGTTGTTTTAAAAGGGAAACCGCTACCTCTATAATTATTGTCATCTATTAAGAAATATCCTTCTGGCTTCAGAAGTTTGGGTGCCTATATTTTTGTATATGTAATATATAGGTGACCATGAATATTGACTTCAACAGAGCTATGCCAGTTTACATCAGTCAGAATCTAGCACCATACTCATAGCTATCAGATTTGGACACCCGAGGAACTTCCTGTTTCAGGTTTCTCTCCCCTGCAGTACTGCTGTTTCTCTGTTTGGTCACGGAGTGTAGCACTATGGTTACACTGACTAGAATTTAATTTCTGAAGCACTGTGCACCACTGTGTCACAGATGGGAATTGAAGGGTATTGCTCTGCCAGCAGGCTGAACACAACAAAGCAGAGAAGGGCTGTGCATGTGCTGGGGAAGCTACCCTGGCAAGGAAGCTGTACAAAGCATGGATGAAAGTTAGAGAGGAAGGGAAGAGGGGCAAGTCAGGAATGAAGATAAGGACTAGAGACACACAAGATGGTATTTCAAAAAGGTTTAGGTTAAAGGATCCTATATTCTTCTTCAGTGCCATAGGCAGCATCTCTATGATCTGAAGGTGCTATGGGTGTGCAGTATATTACATGCTCAGTTGCATTATATCCTGATGACAATATACTGTGACATCAGTGTGTAGGCATGCTGGGGAAAGTTAAAGACAAAGTGAAATCTTAGACCAGGAATTTCCTATGGTTTCCAATTGCCATAGTGTTAGACTAGGGTCTAATACCATGCATTTATGTGACACAGATGTACATTATCCGTTTGTAATAATGAAAAGACATTGCAATATGTGTGTAAATATTTTATATATTTGATTGTATCCCTGTATTTTATACTTTGTCTTTTTCATTAAAATCTTAGAGGGAGGTACCATGTCTTTATGTAATAATAATAGTGATACCAAGTCCTCCTGGAGCACTTTCCATTCACAAAGGATGCAAGCATCAGTGCTCAAGTCATGCCAGAACACTCCAGAACACATTTCTGGTGCATTTTTTTAGAAGGTGAAACAGCAATTCCTGGCTTCTGCTGATCTTGCTGACTGGATAGCATCCTCCAAGCCAGCCTGTGCTGGTGCCAGGCTCAGGTCGGGTTGCTCAATAGCAGGCCAGCACAGGAGGAACTGGGGACACTTCACCCAGGACCAGACAGGGTAGCACAGAGGCTGGAACCACCAGAGCTGGGTGTTGTTGGGAGCAGATAGTGGGGCCACCCAGACAGCAGAGCTCCCCCACATGGAGTCAGGTACAGGTAGTAGGGAGGCAGGGATGGGAGGGGTTCTGCAGGCATTCACACTCTAAACCCCTGGCCCTTCCCAGCTCCATCACTGCCCCGGTCTTCTTTCCACCTCCCTCCATTCCACCCTTAGTCCCCTCCGCTCCCTCCCATGGCTTCCCACTGCCCTGTGTTCCAGCATTCCTTTTTTTAGGAGTCCAGCACTGGCACGTATTGGTTCCCCCCATTTTCACGTGTGAAGAAACAGACACACAGGGCAGTGAAGTGACTTTGCCAAGCTCCCATAACAAGTCAGTCAGTGACAGGAATAAATAAAGGAAGAAAACAGGAACAAAACCCAGGTATCCAGGAAGAGTCCCATCTTCACACTCCACCCACTGAGACATATCTTTGTCCAGCCCCTAGCAAAAAGGGGTCTTGGTTATGATTGAGTGGTTTTCCTGATATTTCACTATCTATAGTAGAGGTGGCAGAAGTTTTCTCAATTTTTTATTTTTGCCAATGAAAATTTTCATTTGATATTTTGTTTTTTAAAACATTTTGATTTTTTTTTGTTTTGGTAAAATCTTATTCCTGTGTTTTGATAAATAACAATTAGCTCATCTGTCATATTTCCAGGCATTCTAATCTGTCCTGTGCTAGTGCTTTCTTTGGATTTGCTGAGCTGCTGTGGCATAAAATGGAAAAATCTTACTCATTGACCTATTAAAATATAGCTTCAATGTTAAAATTTGACAGTAAAATGTTGAAATATACCTAAGTGACTTAGGAGCCAAAGATCCTTTTCTCCCCCCCCCCCCAAGGCCTTAGGTAATTTAGACACACCTTAACGGCACCTGAGGCCTTGTCTATACTACTGAGGTAAGTTGATCTAAGTTACGCTACTCCAGCTACATGAATAATAGTCTACGTAGCTTAGGTCAACTTATCGCAGTGTCTACACCACGCTGCATCGATGGGAGACGCTCTCCTGTCAACTTACCTTACTCCTCTCGTTCTGGAGGAGGACCAGAGTGGACCAGAGAGTGGTCAATTTAATGGGTTTTCACTAGACCCGCTAAATCAACTCCCGCTGCATCAATCGCAGCAACATCGATCCCCGGTAAGTGTAGACGTGGCCTGAGTCACTTAGATACTTTTAAAATGTGTCTTAGGCTCATAAGTCACTTGGGCAATTTTGAAAATTCACCCTTAGTCTTTCGCAGGGATTTTCAAAAGAGCCCAAGGGAGTTAGGTGCCCAATTCCCATTCAATTCCCATGGAACGTGGGCATCTAACTCCATTAGACTCCTTTACAAAACCTAGCCTTTATCTTTCAGTTATTAAGGACACAGGCTTTAATATATTGTGGCACATTACCATTTTTTAAAGGAATCAATATGTTACTCTAAGACTAGGCTAGAAAACATTTCATCATATTATGCGTGCAGACAGCTGTAAAATATATTTTGGGTATTTGAAGAATGTGTGAAATTTACCACTTAGGAGCATTAAAATATTATAAATCTTCCAGTCTGTCTTTTGATGCATCTGTGGTTCATTACAGTAGAATAAAGTGACACCTATTAGTTCTACATTATTCTGTGGTAACACAGGAGTTAATGCTTTTTGGAGGTCCTTATTTCCTGTGGAAATAATAGCTTCTGTTTGCCAGCCAGCTTGGCATAGCTTTTAAAATCACACTCTCTTATCGCTGAACCTCACCGACTTGCAGGAAGTAATGATGTTAGGTGAATGTTATAAAGGTTGAATGAATTTTTAAAATGACAGATCTCTTCCTCCTTCCCTTAGCAGATTGGTGAGGTGGTTTGATGTACAATGAAATATTGATTTCTCGCACATCAACAGCTATGGAATATCTTCGTTTCCGGGTTTTCTTTTTTCTCATTATAAATAATCCCTAAAAAAGCTCTGACTTTCAGGACTTTTTAAGTTCTCCCTGAAAGGTAAACTGTGGCCATTATTTCTCAATACAATCAGACTTTCCAGAGTTCTCTCCCACAAATATCTAATACTTGAAGGGTTGAAAACATAATGCTATAGTGTCAATCAAACAATTGAAAGCCTTTTTTTCTGTGTCATAGGGATCATGCTGTGTCTTTGGGATCCTTATTGTAGAATTCTGTGCCCTTTCATTGTCTTCATGGCAGAACTGAAAGTTCTTCAGCAAGCTCTTCAAATCAAGTGATCTGTTCTGTGAGGCATCAGGCATGCCTTTAGGTGCAGGACAAATAATAAATACTGAAGTACTGTAGTGATTTGGACTACAGCTATATACTTCTGTAGTACTCTCTTGTGAGAATGATGGCCCAGTGGTTATGGTGCTAGCCTGGATTGGGAGACCCAGATTCAATTCTTTGTTCTGTCACAGGCTTCCATTGTAGTCTTGGGTGGGAGAGAGTCCCTCTGTACCTCAGCTCCCCATCCATAAAATGGGGACAATAGCACTTCCCTATCAAACAAGGGTGCTGTGAGGATAAATGCATTGAAGATTGTGTGGTGCTCCTATGTTATGTTATGGTAAGTACCATAAATGCATATAAGGTTGTTTCTTTGTTGTTAGACATCCCTTTAATGTCATTACCAAAGGATCCAGTAGTTTTCTGATGGGCTACGAGACATGGCTTAATCTGCAGCCAGGGAGATTTCGGTTCGATACTAGGAAAAGCTTTCTAACTATAAGGATAGTTAAGCATTGGAATAGGTTACCAAGGGAGTTGTGGAATCCCCATCATTGGAGGTTTTAAAGAACGGGTTGGACAAACACCTGTCAGGGATGGTCTTGGTTTACTTGGCCCAGCCTGAGCGCAGTGGACTGGACTAAAGGACCTCTCCTGTAGATGTGGTCCACTCCCAATAATTGATGAGGAGGTGTCAATGCCAGGAGAGGGAAAGTTGCTTTTGTAGTGAGCCAGCCAGTCCCTATTCAAGCCCAAATTAATGGTGTTAAATTTGCAAATGAATTTTAGTTCTGCTGTTTCTCTTTGAACTGTTTTTGATGTTTTTTTGTTGAAGGATGGCTACTTTTAAATCTGTGTTAGAATGTCCAGGGAGACTGAAGTGTTCTCCGACTGGCTTTTGTATGTTACCATTCCTGATGTCCGATTTGTGTCCATTTATTCTTTTACATAGAGAATAGGGACTGGGAGTGGCTGGCTCACTACAAAAGCAACTTTCCCTCTTCTGGCATTGACACCTCATCAATTATTGGGAGTGGACTAAATCCACCCTGATTGAATTGGCCCTGTCAACACTGGTAAGGTAACTCCCTTCTCTTTGTGTGTCAGTATAATAATGCCTGCATCTGTAATTTTTACTCCATGCATCTGAAGAAGTAGGTATTTTACCCAAGAAAGTTTATGCCCAAATAAATCTGTTAGTCTTTAAGGTGCCACCAGACTCCTCGTTGTTTTTGTGGATACAGACTAACATGGCTACCCCCTGATACTTGATACCATTCAATGGGGAGGTGAAAAGTGGTGGAATGTATGTCTCATATCAAAGGAGCTTTGTCATCACCAGAATTTCAAAACGAGCCATTTCATTAATTTACATGGTGTATTGGGAGTTTTATATCTTTCTCCCCCCCAAAAAAATCAAGGAGCCAGATGGCTCTCCAAATGCAATGGTACAGTATTTTTGTATTGACAACAAAAGCCAGTTTGCACCTCCATTCATCAACAGAGCACAATGATGTGTCATCCTTCTTTCTTCCCTGCAGTCTATGGTGAGAACAATGTTTAAATGCAACATTATCAACGTGAGACAAACCCAAATGTTGATATCTCTTGGATGTTGATTTGCCTATTGTCATTGTTGAGGATTTAGACAATGTTGTTTGTGCTTGTGGGAATCTTATCGGCATCTTTGCCATTAGCATCTACAGCTTGAGAAAGTAAGGATAAGAGAACAATTGAGGAAATTCATACCCACTTGAACTTCAGACTTTGAAATTCATTCCTGGAAACAAAAGGTCAGACAATCTGGTGGTGTGTGAATTCACATTTTTTCTATTATTTGTTTAATAATCATATATTAATAGCACTTCAAGGTCTCAACCAGCAGTCCCATTGTGCTAGCTAGAAAGTAAAAGACAGAGGGTGCCCCAAAGAGTGTACAATCAAAAAGACAAGACATAACCAGAAGATGAGACAAAATGTGAGCAGGAGAAGGACTGGGTGACAATGTTTGTGAGGTGCTAGAAGTATAGTTATGGGTGCCATATGAGTGATTGATAGACCATGTAAAAGACCCTATGTCAGATTTTAGTTGTGGGGGTCCACAAGAGAGGGCTGAATTCCGCCTCAAAAGGGTGTCTCAATGGAGAAAGGAAATACTGGTGAGCATGTTTTGTTTGAGCAAAAGACTCCCATGGAACTCCAAGGAAAAAACTTCTTAATGTGGTAGGCCAGTGATCCAGGCCACAGTAAAGAAATATCTAAACCAATTCTGAAGGCTTCTCAAAGGTAAACAACGTGTTAATTGAAAACCCTCCAGCCCATTGCACTAGGTTGTTAAAGAAAATTGACCTGTGGCTTTCTGTCCTTTTCCTTTCCCTTTCAAGCTAGTCCTACCAAATGCTGGACCTCGTTGCTTTCTGTTCCTTTGCTTCCTTTCTCTTTGGGGGAAATTAATTCCCCTGGGCCTGAGAAAAGGAATGTGAAGGAAAAGAAATGCAGCATGTTAGAAGGACACCGCACACCGCAGAGGGATTTTAAATTTTTTACAAAATCATTCTCCCTCACAGTCAGAGTGAAGGAAACAAAAGGGCGAGTACAGGAGGGATATTGACAGAGCTGAGCAAAATGTTCACAGTTCCTCAGAGTCATGCTTGGCTTCACTACAGACTCACAGCATGTTCACTGAAAGGCATCCTCAGGGTTCATGTAACTCTCAAGTGAGGCTGAGCTCAGGCCTTGTCCACACATAAATTTATATCAGTATAGTTAAACCAGTGCAAGGCCCTATGGCCCTGGGGGAAAAAATGAATTTTTAATACCTGTTAATTAATATCTATTAAAATCCTAGGGTGAAATGAAGGTTTCATTGGAGTCATTAGTAAAACTTTCATTAATTTCAATGGGCCAGGCTTTCATTCCTAGTGTAGAAAAGGCAGTTGTATTTTTAATGTGTGATGGCCAGTCAAGGTAAACCCTAGGAAGGACCATAGGGGTTCCTCAACCAGGTAATGACTACAGTTTCACTGCAAAAAAGAGGTGTGTTTTTTACACTGAGATAACTAACTTGAGATGTACATTCATAGCAGAGCCAAAACACAGGTAGTTTGTACCTGGATGTAGCTAGTCGAGGTCAATACCTATTATGCCACCACCCCATCCCCCGATTGACCGTGGTTAGCTACATGGAGGTACAAACAACAGTGTTTAACAGTGTAATGTCAAAACTACATCTTGTCTACACTAGGGTTTCAACCTGTGTTATTACACACTCGCTAATATGTATTAATAAACATTAGTTTAGGTCTAGTGTGACCTTTGGGGACAATTCATTTCCATTTGAGTAACTTGTTTTGGTTAAGCTTAAACTTCTCCCCATTGAATTTAAGCTAAAGCAAAATAAGCCTGGTGTCACTGTATTCCCCCTCCACGTTTCAGCAAGGGCACCCACTCTAGGCTCCCAACTCCATTTCCTCATTTGGATAGAGACACCCCTCTCCTTCCGGACTGGGGTATTTCAAGGCTTACCTGTTCCCTGCACTATGAATTCCACAAGAGAGTGCCTGAGGAGGCCTGCTCATCTTTTCTCCTCAGAGTCTATAAACAGCGTAATTGCCACAATTATAATTTACCACACAGCTCTTTCTAAGCAAGTACATTTATTCTTAACATAACAGCATTACAGAAAAGACATATTAAAATAATAAAAGAACCTACATATGTGCTTATAAGCTTACCAGAGATCACATCCAACTCCAGCAAGGCCTCTGGTCAGTGAACAGTCCTTCAAATCCTACCCAATGGTTTTCCTATGGTTACAGGTTTGTAACAGCCGTTAGATCAAAACAAGCACACCCATGAAACGGAGTCACTTTTATCCAGTTTGAGCCTCTAACCTTGACCTTATGTAACAAGTGATCAGCAGATGATGGGTTTCTCCTTAGGGCACAGCTTCAAAAGGGTGGGTCTGGAAGTGGGTTGTTCGCATTCTCCTCCTCCCAAGTTTTTCCTAGGAAACCCATCCAACTAAAAGCTCATTGTTGTCTGGCCTTTTTGTTTTAAGAGTCCTTTGTAGCTCATAACATTCCTATGGTCTACACTAGTACTGTCTCCCCCTTAAAAAAGTTACATACAATCCCACACTAATACATAAACATTTTCAGTTTTAATACAATGAACTTCTAAAATACTTAAACTTACTTCAGTAAGGTTTGTCCAGTATATTACAGGAAATTGCCATATCTGTTGCACCTGGTTTAAACGAAGTAGGAATGTCCACAAAATCTTTTGCTCCCGTTTAACTAAAACAACTTAAAACAACACACAACAAAACCCAGAATGGTGCAATTCTTTGTATAGATGAGCCCTCAGTGTGATTCAGTTTATGGGTTTGCATCAGCATCGTGCAAACTTGCATGAGTTTGTGAGGTGGGAGTTTTCATCCACAAGGCTCATCTTTGTCTCGTTTTGAGAATTTGTTTATTAAAATGGCCTGGACTTAGGGGGAAGCACAAACCCATCTGGGCTGAAACCAAAGAAAAAATGTACATGAAAGTGTAAAAATCTACACTTCTAGAGAGATTACCAAGTTTTGCACAGCTCTAAGCTAGTGACAAAACAGAGAGTGGTCATTGCTTTGTGCGTGATATAAGACCTACATTGAATATGGGGTCTACAGTTAGAACAGGACAAATAATGGATCTTTCAGTTCACTGTAATTCTGGGCCGGGGAAAGTTTGGGTTGAACTGAAAACAAATTTTTTCAAATCTTTTAGGGAATCAAAAAGTCAGAAAAAAATTTCAAGTTGGGTCCTATGAAGCTCCATGAGTCTGCCGATTTGCCTTCTCTTCCTTCCTCCCCTCTTCCCACATACACACCGGGGTAGGGAATGAACTGTAACTTACAGGAGATGGAGCATTAAATTACTTAAGAAGGTCATTTACTGAAGTGTGACAATATAATATTTTCTGAATACCCAACATTCATAGACAGAGCTATTTCAGTAGCAGGTGAAGCATTTATCTTAATTGATTATTTGGGAATGGGGAAGAAGGGAAATTTATCTACAAGCGTTATCATCACACTGAGCCTCCACCCCCCGTCCCGCCCCGCCCTCACAGAATGGAAGGAGGGTTTTGGTTTAATTTAAAACCCCAGATTCTCTGCTAAATTTTATTTTCCTTTTCAGTTGTTTGCAGCTTAATGTCTATTTGATGGGGTAAGGTGAATAAGAAGCAGCTGGGTGCAGTAGATCCCATTTTCAGTCACATGAAGCCCCCTTTTACTGCCACTTAAAGGCTACCTGAAGCTACTTTGTGGCTACTTAGGCCTTGCTCCCTGAGAATGATCTTTGACCAAAGAGATGGTGTATGAAACTGCACTGACCCCACTCCAGCCCCCAGTCTAGGGGATATGTTTGGGATGAGCCAGAAGCCAGGGAGCAGATGTGTCTGGAGTGCACTGAGCTGTCGCTATTCTCCACTTCCCAGGACCCATAGAGGTTCACTGGAAGCAAAGCATAAACTAAAGACACCTAAGCGGGGGGAGACAAACTAGACATGCCCAAAATACAAGGAGTGAAAAAGTGACTTAACATTGCCTTCCTGCCCTCTTCATTACTAGTAGAGCTGGTTGGAAAATGGATTTTCTGTCCCACAAAAAATGTTGAGATTTTTGGTTTTTCCTCTGAAATTGGGACAGAAAGCCAAAGTTTTTCTAAAATAAAATTCCAGAAAAATTATTTGTTTCAGGTCAATTGAAATTTAAATGAAACATTCTGAATTTATTTAAATGAAATGGTTCAATCATGTAGTATTTTTATTTTTTGAAATGTAAAATGAAGCAAATTTAGAATCTTATCTTGAAATGAAAAATAGACATTTTCTGTTCCCAAAAATGTTAAAATGGCATATTTTCAACACATATTTCCAAATTTGTTTTGAGCAAAATTTCAGGAAAATTTAGTTTAATCAAAATAGAATTTTCAATAGAAAACTTTTTGATGACACCTTTTTCAATCGGCTCTTTAGTTTAGTCCCCTGAAGGCAGGAACAGAAGAACTGAGAATATCCAGGCCATCAAGGGATATTAGCTGGGCTGGGCAGGGATGGGGCCCCTTTTGCCAGAAGCTGGGAATGGGTAACAGGGGATGGATCACTTGATGATTACCTGTTCTGTTCTTTCCCTGTGAAGCACCTGACATTGGCCACCGTTGGAAGACAGGATACTGGGCTAGATGGACCTTTGGTCTGACTCAGTATGACCGTTCTTATATTCTTACATTATGTTAATGACTATATGGGAGATGTTCAGTGCATCTGAGTGAGAAATTGGGGGTCTCTCCTTAGTATCCTATAGTGACATTTTAATCATCTGACCAAAGCACCACCTCTTTGCCATTGCCCTTGTCAGTACTGGTTTAGGTTAAGCTCATTTGAGTCTGGTTGTGGTTTTCACCCCATTTTAGCTTTAATTTCTAGAATCATAGGCCAGGAAGGGGCGTCGAGAGGTCTAATCCAGTCCCTTGCACTCATGGCAGGACTAAGTATTATCTAGACCATCCCTGGCAGGTGTTTGTCTAAATCTAAAAATCTCCACAACCTCCCTAGGCAATTTATTCCAGTGTTCAACCACCCTGACTAATGTCCAATCTAATCCTCCCTTGCTGCAATTTAAGCATTTCTTCTTGTCCTATCCTCAGCGATTAAGAAGAACTATTTTTCTCCCTCGTCCTTGTAACAATCTTTTATGTACTTGAAAACTGTTATCATGTCCCCTTTCAGTCTTCTCTTTTCTAGACTAAACAAACCCAATTTTTTCAATCTTCCCTCATAGGTCATGTTTTCTAGACCTTTGATCATTTTTGTTGCTCTTCTCTGGACTTTCTCTAATTTGTCCACATCTTTCCTGAAATATTCTCAGCATAGAGTTCAGCCTGCAGAGAGAGCTCTGGCTGCAGTAACTGGCTCAGAGAGACAGAGAGAGCTGGATTTGCTTTCTGAATTCACAGCAATGTTTAAATTCATAGATCCAAGGCCCAGAAGGGACTACTGTGATCATGTGGTCTGACTTGCTGTATAACGCAGACTAGAGAACTGCCCCCAAATAATTCCTAGAGCAGAGCTTTTTAGAAAAACATCCAATCTTGACTTAAAAATTGCCAGTGATGGGGAGTAAGGTTCTCTATATTTATTGATTAAAACCACGGCTCTGCCAGTCTGGGAGGGATCGATAAGGAGGAATTAATCAATTTCTAGTAAACCCCTCAAATTTAGGAACATAGGAATTTCCAGACTGGAGATCAGATGTTTCAATGGCAACTACAGTAGATTTTTCTAACTTTCTTGAGCAGTTGCTTGCTAGCATTCTCTGGCTACGTCTTGCTATGTGAATCCGAGAATTTGTAAGAGATCAGTCTTAAGAAACAAACACAACAATCAACCACCACTAAATAGTATTTAAAGGCTAGTTATAAAGGATAAATGATTAGAGATGCTTTCAAATGGAACAGGTTACACACAAATATCGCACTGACAATGAAAGCAAAAGAACAATTTAAAAGCCAAAATCTAGCTCATTAATCCATAAACTCACTACCTAAGAGCCCCCACAGAGAAAAATAAATTGAAACAAGATAGTATAATTTATTATAATCCATTTGGCAGTATGCGTCCATTTTTTTCCTTTGTATGTGGGATTTGAACTTCTACATACTGTGTAGAATGATCATGATTATATGATTACTAACTAAGATCAAAGTTGTTAACTTTTATCTTTTCAAAACTATAGGGCTGATAAACTGATAGGATGGAAATATATACCCTTAATAGTGAAGGGTATCTGTAATCTGGCAACCATTTCACATGTTATATTATAGCAATTCATACTGGAATTTTATTTTTGTTACTGATGAATGTCATACCACAGATGTGACACAGGAAACATGATAGCACTCATTCACACCATGTTTAAATGACTTCAATCCACAGAGACAGATGGAAGTTATTTAATGATTATTACATTTCAGTATTTCAGAAAGGAAAAGAATGACATCTTCTGTATGAAATGTGCCTAACTAAAAGAATGCAAGGTACCTCTTGCCAAGTATAGCTTAGAAATATGGCATATACAAGGTTGTATGTGTATAATATCTTATATTTGCCTGCAAAAATCTGTGTTTTTATAGTCTCAATAGTTCATCCTAAAATCATGTCAGCAGTGAAATACAGGCAAATAATCAGCCTATAGCTGCTGGGAAAAGATAATTTTGGCACAGGACATAGGGGCAAAACTTATGAAAAGTGCCATGGGAATCTTTAATGTTCACTTAGACCAGACAGGACCTCACTTTATTTTTTATTTTATTTTTATTACATTTCATCCAAATTCCCCCATACACATTGTATGGAACTCAACAGATTTACTTTAGATACCACTGAGATAATCCTGTTGTCTAGGGAGGCTAGTTATTTCAAATCTTGGCCCAAATCCCAATATATTGATCATATAAAAATTGAATTTATTTAATCTGGAAAAGAGAAGACTGGGGGAGGCGGACATAAGTCCTCCACTAGCAGGCAGTGATTGCTCAGGGAAGTTGTCCATAGGAAAATGGAGAATTTGAGGCAAATTAAGGCTATGAGGAACACAGCAAAGAATCCTGCAACCTGAAGTTGGTGCCCATGGAGGGTGCTGAGCATGTTACTGAACTGGGTCTAAAGACCAGAGTCTCTCCTCATTTACATCACTGGGAATAGAACCTGTGACTTCCAGAGCTATAAGATTGAGCCTCTACAGTTTGAGACAAAAGAGAAGCTTTTCCAACCAGAGCTGGAGCCTCCCATGCCCTCCAGGGACTAGGTACAGAATGTGTTGCATAATACACACTGAGTGGGTTACATAAGTCCTGAAAAAAGAGAACGCTCTGATGCCTTAAAAAGAGTGAAGGTTAACAAACATGATAGAGGCTCCAAACATGGCAAACAAATCCAGCTTAAAATGGATTTTAATTTAATATTTATTTACAATTTGCATTTATTTTTATGGTCCAAAACCCAGAATCTCTTTAAATCAGAAAAGGGACCCATTTAATCTAAGTAAGTAAGAAAACATTTTCAAAATATTTTCTTGTGCTTTCTCTGAGTAGCTTTTTTTGTTCCAAATGGAAGGGGTTTCTTCTTTCTTGAGTGGTAAAGAATCTCAGGTTAGTTCACACAAAAATTCAGTGTGTAGTGCACAGCAAGGTAGGCGAAAGAGTGAATTATGACAAAGAAAGTGATGGATTGAGCCCTAAATAATTGAAGGAGTGTGTGTCTTCATGTGTGTAATAGAATAGGTTGGACTGGCAAACAAGTTGGGCGGGGGGGGGGGGAACCAAATTTATTTTAATGGGTTCTCTATTTTCTCTTGTCAGAGCAACATTGATTGAAGAACCTTAGTGTGCTATTTTCAAAGGCAGTCTATTCCCCCTCTCAGGTGTGAGTGCGCCTATGTATAACGTGAAGCTAAAATGTGTATATATAGTTGTATACAGATATGTATATGTTTAATTTTGTTTATTCCATTATGCCTGTATGTAAAAAGACACCTCTCCAAGCCTCTAGGTGCCATAACATAATTAATAATGCAATCAAATCCCAGCAGCATTACAAGTCATTTCACAGGAACTCAGCCAGTCAGATGTAGGCACCTATACAGTCTTCCTTCCCTCCCCCCATCTTATGGGACGCATACTCTTCATAAACCCAATCAAACAGAGGTCTTGCAGCATGCCTGGAAGGTGGTTTGTTTTTTGTTTTTTTAAAAAGAGTGCCCATTCCACGCTTTGGGCATCCGTGACAAAAATCTTTAATAATTCGGTGGCAGCCCAGGGAATAGAACCCAGGTTGCTGGTAGTTGTTCACATAAATGATTGTACCAAGTCAGCAGACTGAGCCAGAAAAGCGTAAATAATGTGACTTTTTGAAAGCATTAATCGTGCCCACCGTTGAGCACTCTTGAACGATAATATAATTTTTTCCCTTTCTATTAAATAAATAAATAACTGGACAGAAAGACTCGACACAGGCATCCAGAACTGGGGACAATGAGCACTCAGCAATTGATTTTGTTTCCAGGCTCCCATCAAGCTCCTTGTTCTACTGTTCATTATAACCAAGCCGGTCTTACAGTATTTCAACAATCTTTCCCCTTGAACAGTGCATGCACTTTCTTTTGTGTTTGTTCCATATAGCTTGTTGAAGTCTCATCTCATTAGTCCACTGCCATAGGCTAATAGGCTGCAAAATTTCAAACATCATAATACAAGCAGAAGCTGTAAAGGGGGCGTGCGCCGGTCTGTGGAGAGCATTCTCCTAGGCTCTTCTAATTCCCCAACAAATCCTTAGCTGAAGGGGCTAAACACAACTAGCAATCAAGAGACTAGTTTAGCAAATACAAGAGTAAATAAAGCATTTAGACATTACAACAGTCCCAAGGGTATGTGTGCCAGTGCTGAGCCATCTATGGGCATGTCCCATGAGTTGCTTGACCTGCAAAAGGAGTATAATGATCCTTGAGAGAGACAGAGGGTATGTCTTCACTCGATCTATCGGGGATCATTTTATCACGTCTTGTCTAGACGCGATAAATCGATCCCCGAACGCACTCCCCGTCGACTCCGGGACTCCACCAGAACGAGAGGCGGAAGCGGAGTCGACGGGGGAGCCGCGGCCATCGATCCCACTCCATGAGGACCCAAGGTAAATCAATCTAAAATACGTCGACTTCAGCTACGTTATTCTCGTAGCTGAAGTTGCGTATCTTAGATCCATTTCCCCCTCTCCCCCAGTGTAGACCAGCCCAGAGTCTTTGTACCAGTAGCCATAGGCGTCTGAAGGAACAATGCCCAACTTAGTTTTTCCATTAAGGGGTGGAGGATGGGACTGTTGACCATATGGTTGATAATAGCACTAGAACTTATTTGTTTGGTAATAATTCTGTCTCTGTAACAGGATAACTGATTGACCCTGTGGACTTGTATTTCATCCTTGGGATCAAAACATTTTTAAACATTTGGTATTAATACTGTTATTTTCCTGACTCTCCCTTATAGTTTAATCATTAAAATATCATAGCAAGTATTAATATTAGGAAGAAGAATACACAGCATGGCTGAAATAAAATGCAGTTCCTGGTGTAAAAAATGGGAAATGACTGCTTAGGAAGGAGTACTGCAGAAAAGGATCTGGGGGTTACAGTGGATCACAAACTAAATATGAGTCAACAATGTAACACTGTCACAAGAAAAGCGAGCGACATTCTGGGATCTATTAGCAGGAATGTTGTATGCAAGACAGGAGAAGTAATTCTTCCACTCTACTCTGTGCTGATAAGGCATCAGGTGGAGTACTGTGTCCAGTTCTGAACACCACTAGGGTGACCAGAAGTCCCAATTTTATAGGGACAGTCCCGATATTTGGGGCTTTTTTTATATGGCTCCTATTACCCCACACCCCCGTCCCGATTTTTCACACTTGCTGTCTGGTCATCCTAAACACCACTCTTTGGGGAAGATGTGGGCAAATTGGAGAAAGCCCAGAAAAGGGCAACGAACATTATTTAAGACCTAGAAAACATGACCTATGAGGAAAGATTGAAAAATTGAATTTATTTAATCTGGAAAAGAGAAGACTGGGGGAGGCGAACATAAGTCTTCAACTACATAAAAGGTTGTTATAAAGAGGAGCGTGATAAATTGTTCTTAACAACTGAGAACAAGACAAAGAATAATGGGCTTAAATTGCATCCAGGGAGATTTAGGTTAGACTAGGAAAAACTTCCTGACTGTCAGGGTAGCTAAGCACTGCAACAAATTACCTAGGGATGTTGTGGAACCCCATCACTGGAGAGCTTTCAGAACAGGTAAAACGAACACTTGTCACGGATTGCCTAATACTTAGTCCTGCCTCAGTGCAGGGAACAGGACTCAATGACCTGTTTAGGTCCCTTCCCTTGCTACATTTCTATGGGTCGATGATGTGTCCTGCTTGTCCTATCAGTAGGATCTGGGACTAACTCTCCTATAGTTTCACATTCTGAATATCTGTAGTCCAGGAGCCTTAATATTCCATCTGTCCTGGAGGGTAAATTCCGTTAAATTACACTGAGTTCCTGTTTAAATAAAAGGACAAGTCCTTCCTGCAGGTCAGGCGGGATTTTAATGTTCCAGGACTGTATGTCACTACAGACAGCAAGAGGGGATGGTGAAGCCTATGAGCAAAAGGAGCATTAACTCTGAGGTTTAAAAGTCCAGTCAGTAAATGAATCATCTATCCTGAAGTGTGATTAGCAATCAGAAGAAGACAATCCAAGCAGCAGAAACACCCTCACTAACTAAATGGACTATCGCATCATTTAACTTTTTTATTGCTGGCAGCAAGCACTGTCAGAGACTGCAAGGGAGAAACAAGGGGAGAGGGGTGGAAATAGCAGATAGCTGACAACTGAAATTATGCTTCTTAGGTTATTGTTGTTCCTGAATCCTGTGGGGTGAAAGGCCAACATCAAAATATTATGGCTTTCAGAATGTCATAATTATAGTATCTTGACTCATGCTTGTCTTCGCTCTGTGCCTCTGCCTTTGTCTTTCTATTCATCTCTTTAATGTACTATAATTATGTCTTCAGAGTGGATCAATTATCTCACAATAGGGAAACAAATTACCATCATTATCTCCGATTATTCTTTAACTTTTTTCTTTGATCCTTCTCCCCTTCCCCCAAGGAACAAAATATGTAGTTCTCATTCAGCATGTCTTTGCTGTTCTTTACATTGTTCATACGTTCAGCAGTAAATCATCTGTCAGCTGTGGAATTGTTCTTCTTTTTACTGTTATTCCCTAGTTCTGCTTATTGTTAGACTCATTGCCTTCTGTATATTCGAATGAGTTTATTAGAAATGCAGATCTCCAATAAGACGGAAGTTCAGAAGGATATAGTGTCCTTTTAATCTCTTAGCTTCCCAGCCGAAGTACTTATGGCAAATTAACACACGCAATCTCCATAAGAATAACATTAGTATCTGCTGGAGTTATTAGTCTATTGTGCCAGTAATCCACAGGTCAAAGCTCCCTAAATCTATGCTAATGTGAATAGCTAATGGTTCCTTTTGTTCCAATGATTCATGAATTGCCAAATTACTTCATACCCTTCCACCGCCAATATAAATATACCTAATGAAAATCACATTATTTAAAAATTATACTAAGCTAACATGAACAGTTAGATTTAAGGTGACTAAAGCAAAGAAACTCAGAGTTTAAACTTCCAGTGCCTCCTTTACTTGCCCCATTGAATATTACACAGAAGTCACTTTTGACACAATGTACAATATCATACTCCCAATCTTGCCTTCCTTTGTGTACCCAAAAGTGAGGTTCAGGCCCCTGAAGGCCAATCCTGCTAGACTTATCTCGCTAAGTCTCCAGCTGTAATCAGTGGGGCTACTTACATGAGCTGGATTTAGTTCACTGTGTGGAAAGGCTGTGAGAAAATGCTTTCCTGTGGTATATTGGTACTTTCCATTTAGGTCCTGATTGCAAGCCATGAGTGAAGCTCAGGTATCCAAGCCTTGCAAAATGGCTTGTTTGAATTTGGTTCTAGATTTCTTTTGAATCACTCAGCCCCATGTCATAAGAACATAAGAGCGGCCATACTGGGTCAGACCATGGTCCATCTTGCCTAGTATCCTGTCTCTGACAGTGGCCCATACCAGAGCTTCAAGGGAAGTGTACAGAACAGGGCAATTATGAAATGATCCAACCATCTTCCACTCCCACTTCTGGTAGCCAGAGGTTTAGGGTCACCCCAAGCATGGAGCTGTGGCCTTGTCCATCTTGGGTAATAGCCATTCTCCACGAACTTATCTAATTCTTTTTTGAACCCAGTTATACTTTTGGCCATCACAACATCCCATGGCAACAAATTGCATGGGTTAGTTGTGCATTGTGTGGAAAAAAGTACATTTTTGAGATGGTACAACCAGAACTGGGCACAATACTCAAGGTGTGGTTGCATCATGGATTTATCTAGTGGCATTATGGTATTTTCTGCCTCATTTTCTATGCTTTCCTAATAATTCCTAACATACAGTTAGCCTTTTTGACCGCCGCTGTATACTCAGCAGAAATTTTCAGAGAATTGTCCACATTGACTTCAAGATCTCCTTTGTTGGGTAGTAGCAGCTTATTTAGACTCCATCATTATATATGTATACTTGGGGTTATTTTTTCCAGTATGCACTACTTTGCACTTACCAATGTTGAATTTCATTGGTCATTTTGTTGCCCAGTCGCCCAGTTTTGTGAGATCCCTTTGTAACTCCTTAGTCAGCTTTGGATTTAACTATTGTGAGTAATTTTGTATCCTCTGCAAACTTTGCCACCTCACTGAGATTACTCCTTTTCCCAGGTCATTTATGAATATGTTGAACAACACTGGTCCCTATACAGATCCTTAGAGAACCCAGATATTTATCTCTGTCCATTGTGAAAATTGACCATTTATTCTGACCCTTTGTTTCCTATCTTTTAACCAGTCACTGACCCATGAGAGGACCTTCCCTCTCATCCATGGCTACTTAGGGTTTTTTTAAGCCTTTGATAAGGGCCTTGTCAAAAATCCAAGTTCACTATATTGACTGAATCAGTCTTACTCACATTCTTGTTGCTCTAATTCTAATTAGGGCTGTCAAACAATTAAAAAAATTAATTGCGATTAATCACGAGATTTAAAAAAATAGTCACAATTAATCGTGCTTTCAATCGGACGGTTAGTAATAGAATACCATTTATTTACATATTTTGGATGTTTTCATCACAACACAGAATACAAAGTGTACAGTGCTCATTTTACATTATTTTTATTACAAATATTTGCACTGTAAGAAAGATAAACAAAAGAAATAGTATTTTTCAATTCACCTTATACAAGTACTGTGCTGTAGCGTAATGTCTGTCTCATGAAAGTGCAACTTACAAATATAGAATTTATTTGTATTATTTTTATTTAACTGCACTCAAAAATAAAACCATGCAACACTGTAGAGCCTACAAGTCCACTTGGTCCTACTTCTCGTTCAACCAATCACTAAGGGCACGTCTTCACTATCCGCCGGATCGGCGGGTAGCAATCGATCTATTGGGGATCGACTTATCGCGTCTAGTGAAGATGCGATAAAATCAATCCCCGATGGCTCTGCCATCCACTCCGGAAATCCACCGCGGCAAGAGGCGGAAGCGGAGTCGACGGCGGCGCAGCCGTGGTCGACTCGCTGCCGTCCTCACAGCCAGGTAAGTCGACCTAAAATACGCAACTTCAGCTACGCTATTCATGTAGCTGAAGTTGCGTATCTTAGGTCAACCTCCCCCCCGTAGTGTAGACCTAGCCCAAGACAAACAAGTTTGTTTACATTTAAAGGAGATAATGCTGCCCGTTCCTTATTTACAGTGTTGCAGGGAGGCTGATCTTGCTGGGGAGCTCACGGCCATCCCGCAGCCCTCTGGCCACTCCTGGCTCACCAGGGTCCATTTCAGATTTTTGTTTGGTGTGAGTGAGTCTGTATATGTTGTGGGGGGAGGGGGAAGGTGTGTTGGAAGAGCGCTGTCTCTTTAAGCAGAGCATGCAGGAGCTGAATGTTTTTTCAGCCAGCAGTAGCAGCTGTCAGCAGCATTCACCCTGAGCCAGCAGCAGCAGACAGGCTCCCCATGTTCCCCAGCTCAGCGGTGACTGGGTCCATGGGTGAAGGGAGCGGGACACCCCAACATCAGGCCCCCGCTCTGTGAAGCAAACAGGAGGCAAGCTCCTGGTCCGGAGCAGCTTGGCTCCATGGGGTCAGGGAGCAGCAGGAGGAGGGGCACCGACACCACCATGAGCACGGCACCCTGGGCAGTGTCCCTCTTGCTCACCCCTAAAGCTGGCCATGTCCAGCAGGGAGGGGATAGTGCAAGGGACTGGGCTCCGCTCTCCTCCCTGGAAGGTGTTTAACTAGCTTTCCCAAATCACCACAGCCAGTGCCTCCCTCCTCACCCGGCCACTGCCAAGTCCCATCTCCAGAGGTGTGCGATTAACGCTCGTTAAAAATAAACACATTAATTTGAGTTAATTGCATGTGTTAACTGCAATTAATTGACCGCCCTAATTTTAATAGATTGGTGAGGCATGGCTTTTCTTTACCAAAGCTGTGTTGAATCTTCTCCAGCAAGTTGTGTTGATCTATGTGTCTGATCATTCTGTTCTTCACTATAATTTCTTTACTATAGTTACTGCCAATTTACCTGGTACTGAAGTTAGGCTCACCAGCCCGTAATTGCCAGGATCTTCGCTGGAGCCCTTTTTAAAAATTAGCATTACATTAGCTACTGTCCGAATATGTTAGACTCTGGACTGAAAAGCTGGCTTTTCGTAACAGGAATTTCTACTAAAAAGTTTGTCATGGTCACTCTTGTGTAAATCCAGCCATTTATTTCTAAGTTCCTGTCTCGATTTTAGGCGGTATTCTTCTTGTTCTGATTACTTTTACCTCCATTTCTCACTGCCTCTGCTCCATCCTGATGTGCTAAAGAACTGAAACGCATGAGAAATGGACAAATACTTGCTTAGTTCTTGCGGGCACACGCACCTGATATTGCAGGTTGAAAATAATATCGACCATGTTGGTGTCAAGTTAAAATGCTAAAGTGCTGGAGAAATGGGGCATAGAAATACTTAATTTGACAGAAAATGACATTTATGTGTTTAGGAAATTATGTCTTAAAAAGTTATTCCTGTTGTTAAGCGGATCCCATTTTAGTTACCCGGGTGTGATAAATAAAAAACTGCATTGCTGGGAACCTTTTAAGAACTGCTGAAGTCAACAAGAGGCAGCACATCCACGTAGAACCAGGTGGTCAACTGTAGGCTTATCTTAACTATCTACTACATAGCTATGCTCAAAAGCCATTAAAACCCCAGAACTGAATGCAAAAGTTAATGCTGGGCTTTATTGTGCAGCACTTTATTGGCTTACTGTCATGAGACATCAATTTTTAAAACTGAGACGAAACATAAGATTTTGGGAAATTATTATTAATGGCCCATCGGTTCCCCCAGTCTCTCTATGCAGAATTCCTTCAGGTGACTACGTTTGAATTTGACACACGGTTTGGCCACAGGGTTAAGTGTGAGCATTTCTGTTGGATTTAAGCTGTGATCAAAAGCTGTATGTTTTTTACTTTTGAAAAAGTGGTGGTGGTGGTGGTGGTGGTGGCTTTTTTATTTGTATTGTGGTAGCACCTAGGAACTGCAGTCCTGGGCCAGGGCCCCATTGTGCTAGGCATTGTACAAGCACAAAACAAAAAAGACAGTCCCACAAAAAGCTTACAATGGAAGTATTAGAATGCTCTGTGCCTCATTGCTGCATCCCCTTTATCTAATTAGGTCATTTACTTATATCTTGTGGCAGTCACAGTGCTTATAAATGAAGATTTTTAATATGTCCTAGCATGCTATTTTTCTGCTAGCCTATCCCTATTTTTCTGGTAGCCTATCCCGTTTGGCCATAGCCTTAAGGAGCCTGTGTGATCTAGTGCAGTGCTTCTCAAAGTCTGGCCGCCGCGTGTTCAGGGAAAGCCCCTTGCGGTCCGGGCCGGTTTGTTTACCTGCCACGTCCGCAAGTTCGGCTGATCGTGGCTCCCACTGGCTGCGGTTCGCCTCTCCAGGCCAATGGGGGTTGCAGAAAGCGGCACGGGCCGAGGGATATGCTGGCCACCCTTCCTGCAGCCCCCATTGGCCTGGAGCGGCGAACTGCAGCTAGCGGGAGCCATGATCGGCCAAAACTGCGGATGCAGCAGGTAAACAAACCGGCCCGGCCCGCCAGAGGCTTTTCCTGAACAAGCGGCGGCCTGACTTTGAGAAGCACTGATCTAGTAGATCAGGGGAGAGAGGCTAGTCTTAGAAAGTGAGGTCAGATCACCAGTAGGTTATGAAGCCTATTGTCATTGTGAACTAAGGTCTTTGGTTACTTTGTTCTGGTAACTTTTGTTATCTTTGTGTTTGGTTGATTCCATCTCCCCACAATTAGGAGACTAAAGACATTTCATTTTATTTTCCCCCTGATACAGCTGGAGAATACTAATTGCTATACCCTGCCCCCGCTGCTTGGGCCTTGTAGTAGATGCTGTTAGGAGTACAATGCGGCTGGTGTGGGGAAGTGGGGAGAAACTTCACTATAACTAATATGACTCTCGTGAAAGAGGCTGAGCATCGGACATGCTTGTTCTGGACCAACTAGACTAAATAAAAACTGGAACAAAACTCTGACATACAACTGGAAAGTCAGTTGCCTCTGAGTGAATTCATGCAACTTTGGAGCTTAATGTTTGTTTACTAAAAGGATTGTTTTAAATTGTGACCCATGTCCTATTCTCTTGAGTCTTATGCAGTGGAGTTAAAGTGCACTACCGTGTCTTGCATTCCTCTCTAGAAAATGTCAGCTCTCCTGTGGGTGACAAACTCCTTATACATTATAATACTGTCTTTAATCTATAAACATGGATGGTTCTGTGCTTGTTTTGCCAAGTGCTACTGAGTGGAAGGTGAGGGACAAGGAGAAGTGGATTATATTATGCACAAGGATGAAAACATACAATGTGCTTTTGTTGACAACTTTCAGGAAAGGGTTCTCCCCACGAGCGATCTGTGAGCTCCAGGCTTTTGTTCTAGCGGCTGATGCTACTGTGAGCTGTCTATCCACTGAGGTCACCTTTTGGAGAAATGTGAAGCAGAAGTAAATTACTTTGTTGGGAAATTAAACAAGTGACAGTGATTGAAATTGCAACTGCCGTGTAAGTATCAGTGCAACCTCAGGAGTAACAAGTCTGCTTATAGAAATGGACATCTTAAAAGATCACTAATCAATAGATTCCTTGATAATCGACCAAATGATGGAACAGAGGAGAGCTGCAGGAAGTGTGAAAAGTAAATGGTGAAAATGTCAATAGGTATGTGGGAGCTTAGGGATAAAGCATTCATTCATTATTACATAGGGCTACCTGTGAAGCCCATTCAAAAACTACAGCTAAATACACAATGCATCTGCCTGCATTTAAAGTGCTGTGAGCAAAATGATGTGAGCACGCTACACCAATGGGCCATGCAGTGGGCTGGCAGTTTGCTTCTGGGTGATTAACCATAAAGTCCTGAGAGTTTAGAATCTGGCAGACTCAGAAACCGCCTCTCCTCAATCCCATGCTCCATTGCACCAGTTGTGATTTGTTAGAATGCGCCTGCTGTTAATTCCCCAGGGATGAATTTGGGGGTCTCTGGAGTTCACTTTAACAATTGGTCCATTTGAGCCTGTATCTGATTAGGGGTGTGGTGTAAAATGCTACTCTTCCATTTCTCATTCCTTTTTGGGGGGGATTTCCACTCAAGTTGGGAGTGTTTTGTCTCTGTGTCAAGAGGACGTGGGGCAGTGTTAGTTTATGTAAGGTCACTCAGGTACCACAGTGATGGGTATAGAATAATTTTTGTAGTAATAGTAACTTAATTACTGTGATCCAGACAATAACCTGTGAGCAGCACAGATTTTCCACTGCCTCTGAAAAGCGGCAGCCTTGCATTTATCCACCAACAGACAAATTCATGGAAGCATGAGGGGTGGTTTTGTGACCGGTAGATGGAGTCTGCAGTGACCTACTATGGAAAGGAGTAATGCCAAGCAAATTCTGCCATATCTTTGTGGTAACCAATGCATTGGAATGTAAATTGTTAAAATTGCTTTGCCTTGTAAGCCAATAGGATTTAAAATGCCCCACAGCTTCTAGATAAGATCTTAGCAGTAGTTTATTTAAGGAACTTTGCCATCAGCTGCTTTCTCCAAATGTACAAGTTGGTTACCAATTTCATTAGACCAGCATGGAAAAACCTACTTTGATGACTACTGTATGTCAGGTAATGAAGAACAGCCACATTAAAAAAACATATAAAAGAGGCACTCAAATGAAATTTAAGATCCCAAATCTATCCTTGATGAAACTCCTTTGAGTAAGAACAGTTACCTCAGGGATGCATCTTGTCCAATGAATTTATACTATATCAAACTATCATTACTATCCAATGACATCCAGTGCATCAATACTGTATTATTTATCATTTGTTACACACTGATGCATTTAGCACTGTAAAAATAAAGGCAGTCTCTGCCTCCAATAGCTTACAGTTTAGCGGATAAAATAAAAAAAGAACAAGTTAAAAATCACTTAGAAAAGTTAGATGCCTGCAAGTCACCCGGGCCTGATGAAATGCATCCTAGAATACTCAAGGAGCTAATAGAGGAGGTATCTGAGCCTCTAGCTATTATCTTTGGAAAGTCATGGGAGACGGGAGAGATTCCAGAAGACTGGAAAAGGGCAAATATAGTGCCCATCTATAAAAAGGGAAATAAAAACAACCCAGGTAACTACAGACCAGTTAGTTTAACTTCTGTGCCAGGGAAGATAATGGAGCAAGTAATTAAGGAAATCATCTGCAAACACTTGGAAGGTGGTAAGGTGATAGGGAACAGCCAGCATGGATTTGTGAAGAACAAATCATGTCAAACTAATCTGATAGCTTTCTTTGATAGGATAACGAGCCTTGTGGATAAGGGTGAAGCGGTGGATGTGGTATACCTAGACTTTAGTAAGGCATTTGATACGGTCTCGCATGATATTCTTATCGATAAACTAGGCAAATACAAATTAGATGGGGCTACTATAAGGTGGGTGCATAACTGGCTGGATAACCGTACTCAGAGAGTTGTTATTAATGGTTCCCAATCCTGCTGGAAAGGCGTAACGAGTGGGGTTCCGCAGGGGTCTGTTTTGGGACCGGCTCTGTTCAATATCTTCATCAACGACTTAGATATTGGCATAGAAAGTACGCTTATTAAGTTTGCGGATGATACCAAACTGGGAGGGATTGCAACTACTTTGGAGGACAGGGTCATAATTCAAAATGATCTGGACAAATTGGAGAAATGGTCTGTGTTAAACAGGATGAAGTTTAATAAAGACAAATGCAAAGTGCTCCACTTAGGAAGGAAAAATCAATTTCACACATACAGAATGGGAAAAGACTGTCTAGGAAGGAGTACGGCAGAAAGGGATCTAGGGGTTATAGTGGACCACAAGCTAAATATGAGTCAACAGTGTGATGCTGTTGCAAAAAAAGCAAACATGATTCTGGGATGCATTAACAGGTGTGTTGTGAGCAAGACACGAGAAGTCATTCTTCCGCTCTACTCTGCTCTGGTTAGGCCTCAGCTGGAGTATTGTGTCCAGTTCTGGGCACCGCATTTTAAAAAAGATGTCGAGAAATTGGAAAGGGTCCAAAGAAGAGCAACAAGAATGATTAAAGGTCTTGAGAACATGACCTATGAAGGAAGGCTGAAAGAACTGGGTTTGTTTAGTTTGGAAAAGAGAAGACTGAGAGGGGACATGATAGCAGTTTTCAGGTATCTAAAAGGGTGTCATGAGGAGGAGGGAGAGAACTTGTTCACCTTAGCCTCTAAGGATAGAACCAGGAACAATGGGTTTAAACTGCAGCAAGGGAGGTCTAGGTTGGACATTAGGAAAAAGTTCCTAACTGTCAGGGTGGTTAAACACTGGAACAAATTGCCTAGGGAGGTTGTGGAATCTCCGTCTCTGGAGATATTTAAGAGTAGGTTAGATAAATGTCTATCAGGGATGGTCTAGACAGTATTTGGTCCTGCCATGCGGGCAGGGGACTGGACTCGATGACCTCTCGAGGTCCCTTCCAGTCCTATAATCTATGAATCTATGAATCTATGAGTCTAAGTCCCTATATCTGCAATTCATTGCAAAATAGACATATAACGTATGTCAGAATTCCTAAGGTAGCTGAGAGTTCTGTGTTATATCTTCATAAAGCTTCTGGAGAAGTGAGATACCTTTCACCACAGAGATGCATGGATTAGTTTAAAAAAAAACAAACGGTAGATTTCAAAGAGGGTCTGTCTCTGCTGATTGTATTTCTGCCCGCATCTTTCCACACCAAACCATCAAGTGCAGCCAAAAATAATATATTACATAATGAGGTATTGTAAAAGCTATTATGAGAGGGACTGAAAAGGCAGACTTCCCTCACACTGGGTTAGGGACCAAACATGACAGGTCTGATTCTTAGTTGCTCTGCAGATTGTGTAGTGATTTACACCACTGGAACTCTGTGTGTGGACATGCTACCCGTGAAGAATGGTAGCGCTATACACCTGCTTTGAATGTGGGTGAATGACTTCACAAGCAGAGGGCAATGCAGAACTGGGCCCAACATTTGATTTTGTTGTTATAAATGTATTCAAGAGAGCCGATTAAACTAATTAGTAGGAATATTCTCCGTGTACAATGGTTGTGTTTAAAGAATTAATAGCCTTGGATAAATGAGGATGATAGCATAGTATTTGCAGTATTCCCTATAATAGGTGTCCTCACAAGTAATTATATATAGGGACTACTGCACCAAATGGAGGTAATGTTATTTAAGGTAAAATGGGAAAGGTCTAAAGGGTGACCCCTGTAGTTTGGTTTCCTGTCTTTTCTTTTTTTTTTTTTGAGTCTGCCATTATGGCTGGATCTAGTGTCACAGAGACCAAGGTGGAAAAAGAAGCATCAGCCAAACACAGAGCTCATTTCCGTCATGCTGCCAGTGCCAGATGTTTCAATTCAGTTCTTAACAAAGAAACCCCCTACTGTGCCAACAACTAAAATAAGATTTGTCAACAGGATGGAATTCAACTTATTACATGCTTGAGCACCCATTAGAAGAAGAGAAGGTGATGCATGATTGTTGCTTCCAGCAGGCGGTTAGTGAGGAAGAAACGCTAGCACCTCTGTAGCAGGCAATAATGGAAAACATCTGCCTCATTTTCAGTTCCACTGAGACCGCTATCCAGGATATGTCCTCTGACATAGCTGCTCAGAAGCAGGTCATTCCTCTCATCAAACTCCTCAAGTACCATCTGGATCTGAGAAATGCTTTTTTGGGGGTGGAAATGAGGATCATTATACAGTTCTCCTTTGTGGATAATACACACACAAAAAGATCACGGAGATTGGGACATTAAGGATCTGCAACAATATAAGTGTTACATAATGGCTGCACTCCTAGCCCATCATTTAAAGTTTCACCGTTCTCACTAGACTTAGTAAAGTTGAGAACTATTATGATGTATATGCAGTAACGGGAGTTTCCTTGGGAGTTTTAACTAATATTAATACAGTTTAATTCAGTTTTAACCAATGTCTTTCTCCTTCTGCTGCTTCTGGTCAGTACACTGATGTTCCATAGTGTCAGGTCATTGAAACTGATCCTTTTACAGATATCCCCTGTTTTAATAATAAAGAGCAGAATCCATTTTGAGGGGCAGCATAAAACTCCTTTTTGGTATTTACCTTCGACAACTATGGGTAATGGCTATTTGCTAGATTATCATCATCCGAGAGGTAGAGGCCTTCTTCAGTCTGGTAACTCACTTGGAATAAGCCCTTAATATTCACTTCGTATGATCATACAGGACCAAATTTTCAAAAGCAGCCTCTAAGATTTTAGCATCCCCTATTTTGAGGCACCGCGGGCTTCAAAAGGAGCTGTCAATGCTCAGTGCAAGAAGTGTGCCTTCCACCATTGAACCACCTTGGATTTACACCCCCTCTCCCCTGCATAGTGGGGCGCAGGCGGCCCTGTGGTGCTAAGTTCTATGCCATTTGTAAGGTGTGCATCCCTTTCACAGTTCCCGAAGAATCTGGTCCCTGGTGCAGTGAAACCACACCAGTCCCACTGCCATGGAATCCACCGTAAGGCTAGTATTTGCCCTAGGTGACGTCCATGTGGGAGTGGAAACAGGAACCTGTGTAATGTACCATTTCAAATCCTATTAGCGGGCCGGCTTGCTGTGTGACTGCAAAGTTTGCTAGATATTTTCTCTTTCTTGACTCATCTTTCCGATGCCATGCAGTATGCAAAGCAGCATAGCTGCCATCTGATCACTGCAATGTCATCCGCTAACTGCATTTGTCAGTGGATGAGGAGTTTGCCCTTTTGACTTGAAGTTTACTTTTTATATGTTTAAAAAAATAGGGCCCTGCAGTTTTCACTGTGGTAGGTTCCCAGTTTGTTCTCCATCTATTATTCCTGATTACTCTGCACTAACTAAAGCAAGAGTCAAGGGAGATTATTTTTAATTGAGCCAGACTGGTAATCAAGGGAGTGCTATATCTTTTTTTTTTTCATGCGTACCTCTTAGAGTTTTAACTAGGCTCGCAGTGCGCGCCGACATTGAGACTTAGAATCCTCCCTCCCAAATGCATTAGCTTGTTGTCAACAGGATCGCCATTAAGAACTAGTTAAAAATCATACCCTTGGGCTGCCAAAGCACCAGAAAATTTCAAACTGTTTCAAACACAGGAGCCAACAAACCAATAAGGCGATAATCAGAATGAAAGCACTGTGAATTTTGCCACTTCAGGGTTAGATTCTGCCTGCTCCTTACGTGGGTGAGCACTGAAAGAGAAAGGAAGTAAAGAACCACCATTTCCTTATCTGACCCACATAGGGGGCGGGGCCAGGTAGAACTGCAGTCCTTGCACAGGGACTGCTTCCGAGTTACACCCCAGGGGCACATGGTGGTCCAAAGGGCATGAAGTAGGTGTTGCTATGGTTCTGTCGTCAAGGGATATAGAAGTTTGCATGCTCCCTCATGCAATGAGAAGCATTCTGCTTCTGTCTCCATGAAGGAGTATGCCTGCAAGGCACAGTCTACCCCTCAGGAATGTGTCTGTTATATCTAGCCTCTTTCATGAGAGCGGAAGAGCTTTGTTGAGCTGTAAAAAAGCAAAATGGTGCAGTAGGCTTTCTTATTTTGTTTTGTGTCTGAGTACTAGAGGGAAAAGCAGGAGTAGTAAATAATTCATGTCTTGCTATTAAAATTTTGAATGCTCTGGAGCGGTGTACTTAGGGCTTGTCTATACACACAAGTTGTCCTGCTTAACTATACCATTGGTACAACACCCTGTAGTGTGGATCCAATTATTCTGCTAATATATACCAGTATAACTACAGTGGAGGTTGAACCAGTATAACTATTTTGGTAGTGTAGCCCATAGGGCTAGACTGCTGGCTTGCTTTATTATATTGTGCCTTTATTTACTGATTTGTTGTTTGATTATATTTGGCTTATATTTCTGTATTAGATTATTTTCTTATGTTTGGCTGTAATGCAAGCAACCTACAGGCTCCTGTATCCTTAGCTAAAGCAATTTAGCATAAATATGTTTGTGACCTTTGGCATAGGTAAACGGTCTACCGGTTACCCTTTTACATTCTGGGAACTGACTGTGTTTACCTAAGAAATTTGGATCCTAACAGTAGCCACAATGCACACCACAAGAACATGGAAGTAATGACCTGAAACTGGTTCAGGCCAGAAGTAACAGGTTTCGAGAAGGAGCTAATTGTTATTAACATGTACGAATATGTTGTTGTTGTTCTTAGTATATGCGTAATGTGCCTCAGGTGGCACGTGACCAGGATTCATCACCAAATTTGGTCCATGGGTTGGATCATTAGCTTCTCCGGGTTGGGTTGGGTACTCACGGGCAGTGTGACATGAACGCTGATCCATGCCCCCCGATAGGTTAATATGTATGAATATTAATATGTGTGAATATGCTCGTCTATAGAGTAAGGGCTCTCCAATATGATGAGAAAATTAGATTTGGGCATGAAAGTTTGAGCACTGATATGAATATTCAGGATACTGCTCAGACTCTATAACAGGGCAAACTGCCTTGTGGAGGCAGTTCTCTAGCTTTTTCAAGGTTTTCCAGCTTTTAGCTTTTCCTTCTTAGTTACTTAGCATTTGACCTTTCAGCTGTATTATTCATCATCAATCTCAAGCATTGCGGAACCTGGACCATCAGATTCATTTAGCATGCCAGAGACGAGGGTGGTCCTTTGTTTCTTACCACCGGGTTCCCAAGGAAGAGTATGAGAGTGCTAAGCTTTTATAGAGAATCATACGCCCAGAACTGTATTATTTTCCTTCGGTTCTGTGGTTTGGCGCTTGGATAACTTTTCCACTTATTTTAATAAAAGTCACTAAGGCTGTATTTTGTTCTCAGCATGAATGCTCCTGCTGTACACCCCAAGGGTCCTTGCAAGACTCTGTATCTTCTGATTCTGGCACAAGAACCTTATCTTCTGATCAGATCAATTGGCAAGCCTATGATATACAGAATGTAATGCAATATAAAGCCCTAAAAAAATCAGGCAACTTTAGAAAAATCACACTGCCTGAAAGTTATATCTGTTTAAAACACACACACACACACACACACACACCTCTACCTGTGTGTAGATTTTAGCCTTACTATCTACTGGATAAAGCAGAGCATGAGGATTCCTGGGTTCTTCTTCCCAGCTTGGCCACTGACTTGCTATGGATCCGTAGGCAAGCCTTTTTATCTTGTTCATTTTACTGGATGGGGAGGGTGGTTATTGTTATAAATTTAAATATGATTGACTGTTTCACCGGGGTGAAGATGTCTGTTGGGTGGAATAGGATCTCTGGTTGTAAAAGGTGCTCTAAGAGTTATGATACAGAGTAAATAGTTTTACATACACTTTCCTTTGACAAAGGGAGAAAGCATTGGTTTCAACATTCCCAACCCACCTCCCAAATCAAGGGCTTAATCCTACAAACACTTACTACTCATCATCCTGTGGAATCCTATTGAACTTCAATTGGGACACCTCCTATTAGTAAGCTGTTT
Organism: Trachemys scripta elegans; assembly: GCF_013100865.1. Lineage (NCBI taxonomy): Eukaryota > Metazoa > Chordata > Testudines > Emydidae > Trachemys > Trachemys scripta. Next base: position 24,612,101 of record NC_048311.1, read on the forward strand.
TCAGAACCAGGTGCCAAACAAATGCAAGAAATGTGATCAGAAGCAGCAATAAAATGAGAGATGGAGTTAGGATATTGTTTGTTTGTGGTCAGACTGTAAGCTTTTTCAGGCAGCCCTTTTTGTTCTGTGTTTGTACTGCTCCGAGCACAGCGGGGTCGTGTTTTATGATAAGGCTCCAAGGTACTACAGTAATATGAATAATTAATGTCCAAATTACAAAAAGTGAGACCTATAGAAGAGTTCTGTGGAAGCTCAAAAAGTTGTCTCTTTCACCAGCAGAAGTTGGTCCAATAAAAGAGATTACCTCCCTCACCTTTTCTCTCTAATAAGTGAATGTAGGCATTAGAAAAAGAGGAGTTCCAGTAAGAACCACGACTGTCTTCATAGTGATGACTCAACATGGTTGGTCAGCCAAAAACATGGGGGTAACTAGAGCAGGAAAGTCATGCTTTTGGTAGTACAGTACTTGCCGACGAGGTGCTATGTGCCAGAATTTAAAACCCTTTGTTATGCTGAGTAGAACTTTACTCCATGACTCCGTTAACGTCAATGTGCTATTCATGAATAAGGAAATTGGAATCTGGCCCTATTCCAGGATTATTTGAACCTGTACAGATCTTGATTAATCCCATATTAAACAAGTCATATAAATAAACTTCTCAACTTTCATAAAGCACAAATATGAAAGCATATTATATACTGTGTTCCAGTGTAATGCAATGTGAATGTTACTATTTTGGTCATAGCTTGGACACCTAAATACAGGGGTGAAAGCGGGCCGGTACGGCGTACCGGTAAGAAGCCAGTACTGGCCCGTACCCAGCCGACTTTAAAGTGCTGCCCTGGGACTGGCGATTTAAAAGGGTCCCAGTCTCCCAGCCACCGCCACTGCTACCATGGCAGCAGCCGGTGCCCGGGGCAGTGTGGGCCAGGTAGCACGGATGGGCTGGCTGGAGGAGGCTGACCCCCAACCCCCCTTTCCGCCCAAGGCCCCGCCCCTTCCGGGGGCCCCCATACCGGTAAGAATTGAATATTACTTTCACCCCTGCCTAAATACTTGGTTTGCAAGTGTACTTAGATGTCTAAATGATATAATATAAGCCTGCAATTAATTGCTAGTGTGATATTTATTTATTTATTTTGCAGTCATAAATTTGCATCTGCAAAAATGAGTCTAGAAATCTGAAATTTTGCAAAGCCTTATGTATGGGCTTAACCTTAATCACATCGGTAGTCACATTGGTTACAACTGGGACTACCTGCAGGCTGAAAATTAGCTTTGCTGGATGAGTGCTTCCTTGAATGTGATGTTTCAATTTCTGTATTCTTTGAAAATCAAATCTGCAACTGAGACTTTTATGTACTCTATGGAGACTTGTTGAGGGCATAAATAAAGCCTACACACACACAAACCTAGGTCAAAAGGAGATTTTACAGTATCTAGTATTACAAGAAAAGGGAATTCTTCTCAGTTAGCTTTTTGTCTCTCTCTCTCTCTATTGTCTACTGAGAATGGTAGAGCTAGTCAGCCATTAGGGAGGTAAATAATAGCCCCTGCTGTATTTTTATCATTGTAATGTGTTATTAACTATCTTGAAAAAACACCTAAAATAGTAGATAAATATTACAGATGAGATATAAATGAAATCAGCAAAACAGCTGTCAAAGCTTTTGCTATTTGATTAATTTTCTTTAGAAGTCATAACAGTTGTGTTTCAACATGTTGCCCCATCGTGCTTTCTTTAAATACTGAATGCAATAGTTGCCACTGCTATCTGTTGGGTGGAATTTGGGTTTTTTCATCTCCTTGGCAACAAATTTCTATTAATTGAAAGATAACTGCTTAGCAAACTCTCAATTTAACAAATCTCAGCATTCTATCACTTGAATCTTTTTTCAGTTCATTTTTTTCCTGCTGTAGACAAAAAGCACCTCTTCCTGGAACATGTCTGTGTTCTTTCTCTCTCTCCCTCTTGAATCTTTCTATGTGAATTTCATGAAACAATTTTTATTCGTCCAATACTATTTAGTGAAATTGTTGCCCTACTTGGCATCCGCCACACATTTTTTAGCTTCCACTGGCCTCTAGTGGCGCTTAATTTTCAAAACATTCCATAAGCTATTCACTGTTCACCTACCACTAGACTGCTCTATCTGCACCACGGTCACCTATGTATATGAAATTCACCTTGTTCAGTGGGCCACACAAGGCCTCTAAGCAACTTAAGCCCTGAAACTGGGCATAAGTGGGAGTTTCCTTGTGCTGGCTGCTGTGCACAGGGGTGAATTTCTCTGCACATGAGGTGCTTATGAAGGGCAAGTTTGTCCACTTATTCCCCACCACCTATCCCTGTTGAGATCCCAGGCTTTGCAATTACCAGCTCCTACTGGGATGTAATTCAAACATTTCATTCCAACGAATGTGCAGGTAGGATGCTTGCCTCTCCATCTCTTCTTCAGATAACTTCCTTAAATCTCTCTCATCCCAGATGCAATTGCCTGGCCATCTAAGCTTCATGTTTAAAATGTCTGGGTTTCCTAGGATCATGTGTGCATACTCTAACATGGTTGGCTCCACCTTTAATCCTCCAGTAACTCTAGCGACTGGTGTAGGAGGGATGGTGTTGTGGGTAAGGTGTTAGCTAGGATTTGGGGGTCAATTCACAGCTCTTCCACAGTCTGCCTGTGTGTTCTTGGGCAAGTCACTTAATCTCCTTGTGCCTATTTGTAAAAATGAGGATCCCAAGACATCCTTTTCCACCATTTGCCTATCTTCTCTTTTTAGATAGCTCTTTAGTCGAAAGGCTGTCTCTTCCTATATGTAAGTGTTGTGTCGTGCTAACAGAATGAGCCCTTAATCTTCATTGAAGGCTTTTTAATAATAATGCAGCTTTGAAATTTGCTTTCTTCCACTCTCTTGCTTGAACACTAGTAGAAGTCAATCATGAAAGCAGCCCAGGATTGGCCAAATATTTACTTAAAACTTCAAGTGAATACACACAAATCATGGTGAAAACTGCAACCACCTCTACATTACCTCAATTGATTTATTTTATTTTATTTTGCTGTGTTGCCATAGCTATAATCACTGTTTCTCATGGAAATAATGACCTCTAGAATCACAACCGGACTTACAAGACTTCATGTAGGGCATGGAATGGATGCATGCCACCACTATAGAGCAACAAGCATGAGAAGGGTAGAAAAATCAAGTTGTTATTATGACCACATTATTTAGTATCCTGCAGTCTCGTTTGACAGTAAACATGAGGGATATTTATTGTGCCCTGCAGCAACTACAGTACTTGTCAATTTTTACAGATGTATTAGCTGAGGATCATGGATATTCATTCTCCTCAGAAAAGTTTTCATTCTCACCAGACAGCCCCCAAAGAAGATCTTTAATATCCACAAATAACGTCTCTTGTCATTCCTGCCCTCCATCTTCCATGGCAGAAGAACATGTGAGATGGGATTAAATCCGTCAAAGTTAATCTCTAATGTAAACCTATTAAAGCAAACACTTCTGGAAAAGTTCTATCCCTGATGAAGGTTCTATAGCAGGGGTAGGCAACCTATGGCACGCGTGCCAAAGGTGGCACGTGAGCTGATTTTCAGTGACACTCACACTGCCTGGATCCTGGCCACCGGTCCAGGGGGATCTACATTTTAATTTAATTTTTAAATGAAGCTTCTTAAACATTTTAAAAACCTTTTTTACTTTGCATACAGCAATAATTTAGTTATATATTATAGACTTATAGAAAGAGACCTCTAAAAACATTAAAATGTATTACTGGCATGCAAAACCTTAAATTAGCGTGAATAAATGAAGACTCAGCACACCACTTCTGAAAGGTTGCCGACCCCTGTTCTATAGGTTTTTAGAACAGTACTTGTAGAACCTATTAGTTTAGGGCCTGATCCATAGCCCACTGAAGGTAATAGGATTTAAATAAAGTCTTTAATCCCTATTGCATTCTATAGGGCTCTTCCATATTATAGGAGGGATGAATTTGGCCTGCTGCAGTTTTGTAACTCAAGACAATACCTGATTAAGACCAGTGAAGTGAATGGGAATCTTATCTGAGTAAGGAGAGCAAATTCAGGCCAAATATCTGGGAGAATGTTCTCGTTATATGCATATCCTCCCTTCCCTTCCCCGCCAAATAAACCTGTCACCTAAATAATCTATTAGGTTAAACCCCTAATGTTAGTCTGCAATCAACTTCCCTATTCTGTTTAGGTATAATAGTAATACTTTGCTATCTTGTTTCAAGGCTTTGGGGTGAAAATCTAGCTGACAGGGACAACCAGGATATGGGCACCTATTTTCAAGATCATGACATGATCCGCAAGTCTCTGCTAATTTTAAACAAAGAAGGTATACCAACAGCGGCTGGCATGCTCCTCAGAGGTTTAAGCAGCACTGTTACAGGCTCATTCAGTGAGAAGTTTTGATACTTTCTCCTCTGAAAAGAAAGCAAAGTCAGGACTAGTTATAAGAAGAGGTGACATAAGTGGGCACCTATAGGAGCAGATGGCAGGCTGCAAGCTCCTCTTCCCTAGTAATGTCTTTCACCTTTTCACTGTGTTTCAGGGTTGAAATCGCAGAATATATACTCTAAGCTCCCCGCAAAAGATGGTAAAACACTTTTTTTTTTTTGTTTGCCGTGTGCGAGAATATGCTCAAGACTACATAAATAAACTTTGTAATAAAATGGGTGTTGCCGCACACAAGCGACAACATGTCACTGTCGTCAGATCAAGATTTTCAAAAGTAGCTGGTGCTTTTGGGCACCCAACTGGAGACACCTTAAAGAGCCCTGACGATCAGGAAGTGTTGAGCACTCTCCCTCTGACAACCAGGCCAATATACAATGGTCATCTAAAATCACGACGCACTTTTGGAGAGCTTGGCTTCTGGCTTGTGTATTCCCACTATTCTTGAGTATTGACACACAGACCTAACTTGTAGGACAGAGCAACTGTGTCACTAGATTTTAGTAAATATCGGTGTTAAGTTTTTGCATTTATATAGGAACTTTAATCAACCAGCTTCAAGGCACTTTACAAAGTTTAATTAAATTCAAGTGAGGTAATAATATTGTGCCCATTTCACATATGTCTAGAGCTGTGTGAATCACTGATTTTTTTTATTTTTTTTTTGTGCGGGGGAGAGAGTTCGAACCAAATGGCCGAACTGAAAAATAAATTTAAAAAAATCATTTTGGGCTGACCCAAAACAAAAATATTTTGAATTTTTTTGGCAAAACAAAATGTTGAAGAAATTTGTTTCTGAAACACAAGGATTTTCTGAAACAAAGTCAAACCATTTCATTTAGTGACCAACCATTTCAACATTTTTGAAATGTCTTCCTTTGTTTTGACTGAAACAATTGGCTGAAATCAACCTGAATTCAAAATTGTTTCAGTTGTCCCAAATCTGCATTTGTTGACTGGAAAGGTTTTGAAGGAAAATTTTTGCCAAGCTTGACATATGTAACCCTTTTTTGGATTTTGCCAGCTCCTGAAATGCTGAACTGTCTCTAAGAGACCCAACCTATTAACTGTAACAACCTCCGGACACCCTTTCCCAGTCTCCTTAGCCGGAACAGGATACGTGATTTATACAGACAGTTTGCTGGGCCAATGAGGAGTCCCCCTCAGTGGGGGGGGACAGCTTGTCTCAGAGACAAAGGGACTAGTTGTAGTTTCACTTTTGGGCTTTGGACTTTGGAACTGTGACAAGAAACTGCTTAGCTCCCAGTACCCACAAAGGGAGACATTGAACCGCTGCGGGATCTGTGGTGTGTTTGAACCATTTGCAGCCCTGAGGAGACTGACAGCCCAAGAGGCAGAGAACCAACCTGGCTCTGGCTACCAAAGCCAGCAGAGACCTCAACAGGCCTGTGGATCAGTGAGTGAGGAGAGGACCCTGCCTGCCCTCCTCCCCCACCCAGGGGTGAAAACACTAAGTCATCCCCTTGTATTTTCCTTAAATCAGCCAATTTTTGCAGTGCTGCTACACCCATCTCTGGGCTTATCCCAGCATTCCATTCTGCCTGGGAAGGAGTCAGAGAGAGAGCTGGGGTCTTGTGAATGCTGTGAATGCTGGTAGCTGGAGAATTTGTTATACTGATGATGTTCTAGCCTTTTAGTTGCTCTTAAGCCTTTCATTCCCTAGAGCCTTTTTTACCAGTCCCAAATAAATGCCCTGTGGTATTTCATTTATTGGCATTTGAATTAATGTATGTTGCTCTCTGTGGGTTACAAGCCTTGTTAAGAGTGACAGTGTTAGCCATTTTCCCAGGGGACTGCACTCCATGTGTCTCAGGCCAAGTAAGGGGTTCACTTTGGGTGGAGGCACCACACATAGCAACAAAGAACATGGGAAGCCACCCCCTCTGAGGCGAGGAGAGAAGCCACTCCAAGTGACAGACACCAGAGGAGAAGGCTTGTGTCCCATCTCAGGAGGGGCTACACAAATGACTCAGTCCTTAGCTCTAACCAGTGGATGACCTTCCATTAAGGAAGACTAATTCCTCTTGTCTTGTGATTCTAGATAAAGTGTCTCTAGAAATAATCAAGTAGTCTTTAATGCAAGAGGAAAAAATCCAGCATCTCTCATGTTCTGGCACTAAATCTCATTAATTGCAGTGAACCGATGTCTTCAGCATTCTTTTATATTTGGAATTTCAGTGATGCAGCTAAACGTTCCATTTCAAGGGGAACTAATTAATAAAACTTACGTGAAGTGTTGGCCAGATAATGGAGCACATACCAGAGCTAATGACAAAGAATTGATCTGGAACGGTGTCTAGATTTGTCTGAACGTTACAGTTGTTGAGACACTTTGATGGAAATCATAAGTAATTCCCATCACTGTTTCATTTCTTTAGTTTTGATTTCTTCAAGTTACGCCACAAGTTTCTTCAGGGGGATCCAAAGAGCTGAATTTATAAAGGAAAAGTGCAATTTTATTGCCAAAAACAAAACTAGCATTGTGCATGTTAAGATAAGGGCAAACAAATCTCATGCTTCAGGGCACAAAATGATTTGCCGCTGATCCCAGGAAAGATGTTCTCCATGTAAAGCATTGTACAGTTGGCTAGATGTATTACTAAGGGGTTTGTTTATTCTTTTGCTGCTTTCTGAAGCAGCATTTCAGGTTATGCTAGAGGCTGGATGCCAGGCATTATAACTTTACATAGCACCATATGTTTGGGCTTCAATCTCCAAAGAGCTTACAATCTAAACAACATGCAGATGAATGGTGTTGTGGGGATCCCCCAAAAACCTGCAAGGATAAGATGGATCCGCCATCTTATGAAATTCTCTACAGTGGCATCTCATATTTGGTGTGTCATGAGTAGGTGGAGCTTGGGTTGTGGGTGGTGTTTGACAGTATCCCTAGCCCCTTCCAGCAGTCCGACCCATGGAGAGCATTACATCCAGTAGTGTTTGTTGAATCGGGATATATATAAAAGCTCCTTACACGGATGTTGTAGTCTCTGGAGACCTGATCTTGCAGACCTTATTTGGGCAGAACTCCCGCTCCATTCAGTTGGAGTTGAGCCTGAATAAGGCCTGCAGGAATGGGCTCTGAGCCTCTAAAACAGGCTTTAAAAGCTCAGAGGTCATACCATGTCATCTGTTTTTTGGCAGAACTTCCCACTCACTCTGAGAGGGTGTTCTGCTTACACAGAGGTGACATGATAGATGGCCAGATCCTCAGCTGGAGTTAATTGTTATAGCTCCATTGAGGTCAGCGGAGCTACGCCAGTTTTCGCCAGAGGAGGATCTGGCTCCTTGAGTCAAATCCTGAAGTCCGTACTCAGCTAGAGTTCTGCCTGAATATAAGGACTGGGTTTGGAGTTCAGGCTTTCCTCCATAATTTGTAATGTAACAAAGCTGGAGAGAGAGAGAGAAAATAATGCCATGGGAGATCCATTTTCCACCACAAATCATAGCCCACTTGCTAATGCAGCACACCTCAGGAAAATCAAAACAGACATAAGCCACAAAGAAACATTGAACTAGATTATTGAACTGATGCTGCCTGCTTAACGTAGCTGCAAGCTACGACCCATATCGTAACTCCCCCAGCGTGGTGTTCTAGGGAAGGGAGAAGGACCACCATCCTGCTACTTACACTCCCTGAGTGCAAGTGGAACCAGCTAGCTGGTGGTGCCTAAAGCCCCAAAGACGTGTGACCAGGAGTGTCGAGTGTATGGTCTGGCTAGTCTCTCCCATCCCAAAGAATATCGGATCTTTATGTAGCTGTGACAAGCAAAACTTGGAGTGAGTTTTTTCCACTAGGGCTCTGGAGGCATCCTGCCTGTTTCTGGACAGGCACAGTGCCTCTAGCCTCTATGGTTTAGCTACTACACCTTGTGTGAATTCACACTGCAGCCATCCATCTGTGGCAGTCATAATTTAGCCTTTAACTTCAAGCAAAAACATGAGAAGATATACAAGCAATTATAAAAGTTGCCATTAGAAATGCATTTGCAGAAGTTATTCTGAAAATAAAGAAAAAATAGTCAAAACCACCATGCATGACCTGTTGGCAGGAGGTCAGGCTAGATAACCTGATGCTCCCTTCTGGCCTTAGAGCCTGTGAATCTAATATCACATTCCATAGACAAAACTAAAGATAGAGAAAAGTTGGCCTTTTGGTAAAGGCACTGTCCTCACGAGATCGGCATGCCATTCCTGCTGCTGTTACAGACTAGCTTTGTCTGAGTCAAGCCATTTCTCTGTGCCTTAACTCCCATCTGCAAAATGAGGATAATGATACTTCCTTTGTCTTGTCTATTTAGATGGTATGATCTTTGGACAGAGACCGTCTCTTATTGTAAGTTTGTACAGCACCTGGTACTGTGGGGCCCCAATATCAGTTGGAGTTTCCAGGTGCTGCCAAAATAATATTCATACTGCTTTCTAGATTGAAATGATTTATCTGAGGATAACCCAAAATATTTTTTCCTGTTTAGAACATATGACTTTTTGTCCTCTATCTTCTCCATTCCACATGGCTGACTGTTACATTTTTCAAGCCTGTGATACTTATGTGAGTAATTAGAAATGTCAGACGTCTTTACAGCTGTTGCTTGATAATCTGTGTTAATCTGCATGTGGGGGAAAGGTCTGTCTGTGGATCACTAACATTTCATTCGGATGAAGAGTACAGTTTGGTGTCTTAAGGTCTATCTGTTACAGTAACGATCAATCATGTCACACTGTAATTATAACCAGCAACCATTACGATTTAAAAAAATCCACCTTTCACTCTTGGGGTATGCCTCCATCACTGTAATTTTGATAAGATCATTTTGTGACACTGCCCAGGATTTCTCTTCCAGGGGAGCCTCTTATAGTGGGGTAACTCTTTAGGCAGCTGTAGATAACAGCTATATTTTTCCTTATTAGGCATCAGTAGTCAGAATATTTTATATACTGAACGTCAGAGTCGGTTCTCAGTCACATTGGTCCAAATCTGGAGTAACTCCATGTTAAGCCAGTAGATTAGTGGTGTTACTCTGGATTGATATCGGTGTAACTGAGAGCAGAATCTGTAAATCCATTAAATTAATGGCGTTCCTCTGGATTTATACCCAGGCAAATGAGCAGAATCCCTCCTTAAGGATTCTCTACCAATATAGAATGTATGAGGGCAAATAAGAGTGGCATTTCGTAGCTAAGGGTTAATCTCCCTTATTTGTTACGGCCGTGTGGGTTCTGTTGTATAATATACAAGTGACAATTACTTCTACAGCGCCATAGCTGTTTTAGATCCCATGGTGATAGACAACCGGGGTAAAGTGTGGCTAATTCTCTGTTGCCCTGCAGGCATTTACACCAGTACAAAGTGTGGGTATAACGCTCTTGTTCTGATCTGGTAGCGTTTTACACCCCAAATGACTGCACAAAAATGGAGAATCTGATCCAAAGTACTGGGGAGGAAGGCTAGTCAATGACTTCACCAGAAGTCTGGAATTTAGGAGATGTGGGCTTTATTCCTGGCTCTGTCACAGATTTCCGATGTGACCTTGGGAAAATCACTTAGGCCCTGAATTGCATGTAGGTATCTAACTCACATTGAAATTCATGGGAGTTAAGCACCTAATTCCCTTTAAAAATCTGGCCCTTAATCTCTCTCTGCCTCAGTTCCCAGTCGATAAAATGTGAATACCTCCCTTCCTTCCAGGACTGTTATGAGGAAAAAAATATCATTAATGCTTATGAGGCACTGAGGTACTCTGGTGATGGGAGGTCATATAAGTACTTAGTTAGATGTATAGGAGGACAAGGTCCCCGCTCCAAGGAGCTTACAGTTTAAATTACCCACATTATTGACAAAGGGGAAGTGTTCAGGTGCTACAGTGAGGAAGGACCATATAAATAGCAAGATAGATAGAACATCCGGTGAGCATTGCCCTGAAAATCCATAAAAAATTACAAAAAAACTCCCACATTTAAAATCCTATCATGGGCCTGGTATGGCAGTGGCAGTATCTGAAAGAGGGCACGTGTTTTCTTGAATGTAGTAGCTGGCTCCAGCAGTTTGCAACTGCAAATGAAAAATAGATAAACTCATCTGAGTGACAAAACCTGGTACCAGCTGTTTCTTTATTAGCTAACATGCATGTAAGATTTTATGAACAGAGACCAAAGTGTATTCAGTTTCCAAATGTAGTATGTAATAGGATTGAAGCCACGTGTGTTTTTTATTGCACCTCCAAGTAGTATTTTATTAAGAGAGGAAAGGGCAAATTTACTTTTAATTTCTTCCTTTATATTGAATTAAATTATGTGCTTTTAAATTACTCATCTGAAATTACCAACAATTTGGACTATTGCAGTTTCCAATAAAATGTGCTAATACTGAATTATGTGATTTGTGCTGTTTCAGATGGATTAATATATCAAGCCCATCTGACTCCATTTATTACCTCCTAAAGGGTGTAGATCATTTTGATTTGGGCGCAGATTTACATTCTTTCTATGTAGCAGTAAAATTCTTGGCAAAATTTCTCAGATCTTTTCCATAAATTTGTATCTTTCAGAGCCATTAATGTCAAATGGAAGGTATTGCTATAGAGCTCTTCAAATAAAAAATCCTGCTAAATTAAATACATGCTAGCAGAGTCCACTGTGCAAGTTAATTCCACATACATTGTTAAGATAGTGGTGGGTTATTCTTGAGAATATTTTTATCCACTGAATTGTGGGACCTTCATTATATAGGTTACAAAAATATTTGTTCTTTAATAATTGGGCCAAAAATTTTGAGATCTTACTCTAATTGATGTTTAAAATTCAGAGAGGGTAGAGAAATAATAAAGTGCCATTTTAAGCACAGGCTAAATCCCACTGTCTCTCTCTAAGTGGAAGTATAAAGGTATCATGAAGCTGACCCATGTATTAACAGTGGCCATGAATGTGTCCTAAACTAAATTCAAGTAATGCCGCTGAACATGCTCCCATTGAAGTAACTGGCAAAACCCTTATTGCCTTGAATAAGCAGGACTGGGTCAATAAGATGATGATGATTTAAGTCTGGACTATATCTCAGCCATTATTGTACGTTACGTTTTCAGGTATTCAGTATTAAACTTGTGAGGGTTAGGTGATGGATGTTTTGAACTCTGGCACATTTTAAAGAGTGGCTGCATTGCTGTTAGTGAGATGAATGAGATGTACAAAAATATTAATTCAGTTTATATTATTATATATTAAATTTACATCTATAAGCCATAAAAATATGGACTTGTGGTCCCTATTTTGCTTGGTTCCATCAGTGCAATGCAGTTGATTACCACTGAGTGGCAACCGTCCAACTCAGAGTGGGGTGTTGCCCTACAATTCTAAAACGCTTTCAAATCTGGAGCCAGTACTTCAATCTTGTCTCCAAGGTGCCCACCAGGATATACTTATCTAGAGAAAAATCTTCTGGATCTCTATCCTGCTCCTGGAGAGGTAGATAAGCACCCTTAAAGGGGCAAAAATAAAGAGTCATAGGGAAGAAGGAGGTACTTAAAATGTTTCAGTAAGTAATAAATGCATCAGTTATATCTAGGCTTAGCAAAATTCATTATTTTTTGAAAGATAATATAGATGTGTGCTTTTAAATATTTGTTTAGATTGTTATTGTTTTAAATTTTCACAGTTGCACAAAATGATGGCGTTTAAGCATTTTTTTTAATTTTATATAATTAAATGTTCATAGTTGTGGAGCATTACGGCAGAAGCCAAATGGGGTGGAGGAGTGCCAGACAATAATTATTTAGTGACAGCAGACACTGAGATTCAAAGAGGTAATGCTTTTTAATCAGTAGAACACAAATTCTCAACATCACATGTCAAACTATATGAAGTAAATATCCTTTAATCAAACTTCAATACATTTTCAAAAAGCATTTTTTTCTTTCTTTTGCCTATCTGTAAATGTCATGTATTGGAAATATTTTCTTCGTTGTTTTCTGCGTACAGTGAAATTTATGTTTACCAACATTTACAGATAAAAATCTAATCCTTCCCAACCTAGTTATACACATGGGTTAGAGTGCAAGGTCAGGTAAGGGGGAGACAGCAGCAAAATAGAACTGAGCTTTGCATGGGTAATGCGTTGCTTGTCTTTATTAGCTGAAGTTGTGAAACTTTTAACGACTACTGTGGAAACTGGGTAGGCAACAGGGGAAAAGCGACAAGGATCATAATCATTATGACAGTATAAAGAAAGAACTAAAACTCCTTCTAAATTATCCCCCCTCCCACCACACACACACACACACACACTATAGTAGAATTAGAAATTCTTATGATACCCCAAAATGGTGCTCTCTAGCCCTGCATGAGTGCGTGCTAAAAATTGAATTTATAGATTCATAGATTTTCTAGGACTGGAAGGGACCTCGAGAGGTCATTGAGTCCAGTCCCCTGCCCTCATGGCAGGACCAAATACTGTCTAGACCATCCTTGATAGACATTTATCTAACCTACTCTTAAATATCTCCAGAGATGGAGATTCCACAACCTCCCTAGGCAATTTATTCCAGTATTTAACCACCCTGACAGTTAGGAACTTTTCCTAATGTCCAACCTAAACCTCCCTTGCTGCAGTTTAAGCCCATTGCTTCTTGTTCTATCCTTAGAGGCTAAAATGAACAAGTTTTCTGCCTCCTCCTCCTTATGACACCTTTTTAGATACCACAGGCTAAAACTTTATTGGCATCCAATTTAAATTGAAGCTCTTAAATGAGCTGACCTGGGTCTCTCATTGGTTGGAGGAGTGGTTCCTATGAAGAGACAAAATTAATAGAAGTTGCAAGTGAAAATTCACTTGTCACTTCATTTTTTAAAAACAGTTGCAGCAGCACAGGCCTCCTAAACCAGGGAATTGTGGGTTCAAGTCCTATCTGGGATAGAAAAGTCCTATCTACAGGGGTGAGCATATAAAAATCTGAATAAAATAGAGTGAATTGTTGTCTTTTCATGTCTGTATATATTACCATTTTTAAAAATGTCTTCAAAGATTATAATTTAGTCTGCCTCAGCAGCATTGCACTACGACCAAACTGCCTTGTAATTTAGTCTCATAAGGCCAGACCTTTACCTCAGAAATGGTACTGAAATCAGCTTTTTGTGTCCAGTTGAAATCAGTGGAGTCACTCTGGATTGTATGTATACATTGGAAAATGATGTCATATTAGAATATCTGTCAACTAACACAATGTTAAACACTGTGCGTAACCAAGGACTGTTATAATGATGTTAAACACAACAGACTTTGCACTAAGTGCCAAGTCAAACATCATGCTCATAGACTTTAAGGTCAGAAGGGACCATTATGATCTTCTAGTCTGATCTCCTGCACAACGCAAGCCACAGAATCTCACCCACCCACTCCTGTAGCAAACCCCTGATCTATGTCTGAGCTATTGAAGTCCTCAACTTGTGGTTTAAAGACTTCAAGGTGCAGTGAATCCTCCAGCAAGTGACCCGTGCCCCACACTGCAGAGGAAGGCGAAAAAACCCAGGGCCTCTGCCAATCTGCCCTGGAGGAAAATTCCTTCCCAACCCCAAATATGGCAATCAGCTAAACCCTGAGCATGTGGGCAAGACTCACCAGCCAGACACCCAGGAAAGAATTCTCTGTAGTAACTCAGATCCCACCCTATCTAGTGTCCCATCACAGGCCATTGTTCTAACATAATGTACTTTTCCAGCATAGACAAGTCTCAGCTATAGTTATGATCAGTATCTGGCTCAATAGATTGGTCCCTTAAAAGAAGATCAATATCTAGTGCAACTCCAGAGCCTAAAAGATACTGAGTTGGCAGAGGGGGAAATATGTCGAGTCATCTTTTGCAAAAACAGCATTGTCCCTGCTGACTACTTACCTGAGCTTTATCTAGCCTGGTTTATGCTATCTTCAGTGATGGAGCATGTATAGCTTATCTCAGAAGAATAAAAATGGCTTCTTATATTTGATCTTTTAAGGTTAGACTGTTGCTTTATTATACAGCCTTTAATAATTCATGAGAAATTATCTTTAGAATTCTAGCTAAGAGTTTTGTATTTTATGTTCTATTGTGGCTTCCTCCCCTCCCCCATTTTGTTATTCTACTTTATATTTACCTTGTTTGTTCACTGCTGCCTTTTTAATCCTAGAATTGAAAATGAGACCTTGGTCTCTTTTTGTAATATCTTAATTTATATTTTTGCAATAAATACATGCTCCAGGAATCAATTTCTTTTTAAAGCAGGTTCTTTTATATTCCAAATACATCCACCCAATATAAAAACTAATGATGCTAACATTGTGTTTATTATGACACAATAAATCTCAAATACTCTGTGTTGCATTCAGATTTGTACATGGGCCTTGATTGAATTCAAGGCTCTAATGAAATCATAAACCACAAAAGGAAGTGAGCAGGGACGGGAAGCCAGGACTCCTAAGTTCTTTTACTGACTTGCTGGGTGATGCTGGGAAGGTCACTTAACTTCTTTGTATCTTGGTTTCCCAATCAGTGAATGGAGTAAACAAATATTTAGCTACCTCACAGACCTTTGTAAAATCTGTAAAATCCTCTGATGGAAGATACTGTGCAGGTGCAAGATATTAATACAGAAGGGAAGGGAGCAGTTTTGATTAGCCACAGTGTTTTGATTTAGTTTCAATATTCTGTCTGGATTGTGGATTTATCATTGATTCATATCTGTCAGTGTAATATGGCATAGCTCCACATACTGGGGAGGGGGGGGGCACTTTGCCACCCTTATTATTCATGTCAATAAATTCCAATGTCATTCCAATAAATAAAAGACCCACATTTTGACAGTTTTGTGGCTTAAGGAGAGTTCAGTTAATATATGTCTTCACTCTTGTCACTCTCTGTCTGGGCTTCACTCAGAATCTGAAGGTGTTGAGTAGAAAGGGGTTATTTTTAATTGAGGGACATTTTAAAAATTACTAATACTGTTTAGTGTAGAGAAACCAGAATTAGGCTACCAAATACCATCTCTTTCTGATGATTCAGTGACTCCCACTGTTTTAATCACAGGGGGTCTTTTACATCTCTTAGGCGATGCCATAATGGAAACTAAGCAAAATAATCACAATTGTTGATCATGGCTATTTTATTATTAAATAAAGGGAAAGAGACCATTAAACAAAACACAAATAACAGAACACAATTGGTTGCTTCCATTACAATCTCTTCGCTGTGCCTTTGTGGGAAGCTTTGAATAGAGATTACATCTTCGTGAATAGGCCAACCTTCAGTGGGACTTTTTTTTTCTTGGTAAGTTGAAACCAAGGTCTTATTTCCCAATATTATGATGAGTCCAGTCTTTGTATCTCATAGATACTTAAGTATTTGTAGATGGACAAAATAATTTTGATTATTATTAACCAGATAGTTTATAGATGGGCCGGGTACGAAATCATAAGTCCCATGAAATCAAAGATGATACTTAAATCAGTTATTTAGCAAATGCCTTTTAAGGAGCTGTCTTGACACAGGCCCTTTAACAAATATTAAGAATCTTAACTCCAACTAAATCCCGCTATTTTTTTGCTTACCAATGTTTAGCCGGTTTCCTTTCCAGGAATGCATGGTCTGACCATCTGGTAGTTAAGAGGAGAAACTGTTAATATTATTAATTGCTACAGTATTCCCATATCCAGTAAAATTATTACAAGGGTTTTTAAATCTAATCCCTTGGAACTATCTGTTATCGCCCTTTCACCAATCCATGTTGACATCTTGAGGAGGTTTTCTTGGGCTTGGTTTCTTCTTGAGTCTTCTCCGTTCTTAATTGTCTCTCTGGCAGCTTGCTTAGAGAGATGGATAGGATGCGTTGAGTCCTGTGTGTTGGAGGAGAGCAGCAGAGAATGAGTGAGCAGTGCTCACTTCAGAGTTTTATATCCTGAGTTTATGTATAGTGGGGGTGCTGGGAGCCATTGAACCAAACAAATTGAAGAAAACCACTTCAAGCCAGGAGGACCAGCAGCACTTCTAGTTCCAGCATCTATATTTATACCCTTCTCCTTCCTATTTTCATTAAATTATAGAAACATATTCCTATTCCAGGCTTGCTTGTATTCAAATTACCTGCTGTCATCCTTTCATTGGCTCTGTGCCTTTGGAGGTTGGTTCTGGACACTCTCAGCTCCTGAATATGTGCACTGATTAAAGCATAGACAACACACTTTAAATTGCCTTTGCCCTTCTGTAGCAGGAAAGCATCAGATAATTTTAAATTATTTTGTTTTAACTCTTTCTTTTTATTCAGTCAATTTTCTGAGCTATTCCTTACATTTTATTAGAATTTAACAGAAAATTAAATGCTGTTTTAAAAAAGTCCAAATACTTTATTTGGAAGTTTTTAGTTCTCCAAAGTCTTTAGAAATTATTGAATTTTTAAAAAAGAGTCTTAAGTTATTAAAGAAGTTGTTGATTCTTCAGGACAATTTTTGGAGAGATGATTCTTTCTTCCTCAGTTTAATGTGGGAGTTGCTTGAGCACTTCCATTAATTAATTAATTAATTAATTCATTCATTCCCCATTAATATAAATATTCTAAACTGGCTTCTTACATTAGTAATCAGCTGAGAAAGATCATTAAATTTCATGTTGGTACATGAAGCATTTTACTATATATGTAGCGATGATATTAGGAAACCACATTTAACACTTTGTATTTAGTCAAAATACTTTCAAATATGCTTTTCAAAATGGTTTACCATTTCCACAGTTAAGAAATAAACAAAGGTTTTCTACAAAATATTTCCCAACTACACGTTTTTCGCTAAAGTTTTTAAGAACTCAAGCAGAGATTTTTCTTGCAAGGGTGGGGCTGGTAGAGGTCCACTTTACAACCTAGATTTTTTGTTCTGATACCACATTCCTTCAAACCTCTTTGAGGTATCCTGCATTAAATACATCTTCACATACTTTTAGAGGACCAGGTCTTTTCTAAAACATTTTTCTTTACAATGTTTTTTTTTTCTTGAGATAAAGGATTTTATCTATATCAAACTGGTCAAGATAAGACAATCTTTCAGTTTGTTTGTCTCTTCTCTTGACCTAATCTCCTTAAAGTTACAATTTGTTATAGTAATTAGACTTCTATTATATATTTTGTACAAAGCACAAATTTCAATAACCAATGCATCTTTTAAACATAGCACAAAAGAAAATATAAAAGTTAAAACAAAGTCAAGTCAGGAAAAAGCTGCCTTTTAAAGCTTACATAAACACTCTTGGGGGTCATAAACAGTTTTATGGCCAAGGAGCCTTTATATTATCTACTTTCAGGATGACAGAAAGCAGAAGCCTTCTGGAATTTCTTTGATTAGTTTGAACATTTTATAACATAACTAACTAAATCATACCCAGGTATTGTGATTTTTTTTTTCAAGCATCCTGGCTATTACATACTTGTGGCTATATTTTAATATTTAGTAAAGATGCAAAAAAAGTTTAGAATGACCTAACAGTATCAACAATTAAATAACGTTATTAATTTCATTTTGCATCAATACTGAGGTCTCTCCACCAAAAGGTTTTCCGGAATAACACGATAGCCTGTTTTGGTAATGGTGTAGACAACCCAACCCCGACACACCATAGAGATGGTAATTCCTTTGAAGCTTATCTCCCTGAATGTGTAATTGGAATCTGGCTAGTGGCACAGGAAGGAGTTTGGAAGCAATTAGAAAGCTGAACCTTGTAGAAGAGGGGTAACAGAAGGCCTGCAGAGAAACAGACTATAACCTGGTCCTCAAATGCTGGAGCACCAGGGATAAGTGGGTCCTACCTAAATTGTAAGGGATGGCCAAGTTTAGGTAAGACAATATGCATATAAGCTTTTATTTGAACCTTTGTCTCTCTGCCCTTGGAAAGAGCTCAGTTATAAGAATTCTGTTACATACCACTTCTGCACACAAATAATACCATGGGTATATCTATCAGAGGTGCAGCTGCATAGACTTGCGCAGGCTAGCTTTGATCAAACCAGCTTGAATAACAATAGCAGTGAAGACATGGAAGCATGGGCTCCAGTATCCTGCCAAGGACACCGGGTATGCACTTCAGCCGCTGGTCTGTGCTGCCTCTGCTATTTATTTTTTTAACTAGCTAGATCAAAGCTAACTCAGTTATGTCTACACACGTTGCAGTCACACCTCTGCTTTCTGTGTAGACCAGGGGTAGGCAACCAATGGCACATGTGCCAAAGGCGGCACGCGAGCTGATTTTCAGTGGCACTCACACTGCCTGGGTCTTGGCCACCGGTCCGGAGGCATCTGCATTTTAATTTAATTTTAAATGAAGCTTCTTAAACCTTTTAAAAACCTTATTTACTTTGCATACAGCAATAATTTAGTTATATATTATAGACTTATAGAAAGAGACCCTCTAAAAACGTTAAAATGTATTACTGGCACGCGAAACCTTAAATTAGCGTGAATAAATGAAGACTCAGCACACCACTTCTGAAAGGTTGCCGAGCCCTGTTC
The DNA here is from genome assembly GCF_013100865.1 of Trachemys scripta elegans. NCBI lineage: Eukaryota > Metazoa > Chordata > Testudines > Emydidae > Trachemys > Trachemys scripta. The sequence continues at coordinate 24,631,137 of NC_048311.1, forward strand.
TATAGGTTTTTAGAACAGTACCTGTAGAACCTATTAGTTTAGTACCTGTAGAACCTATTAGTTTAAAAACCTTATTTACTTTGCATACAGCAATAATTTAGTTATATATTATAGACTTATAGAAAGAGACCTCTAAAATCGTTAAAATGTATTACTGGCACATGAAACCTTAAATTAGAGTGAATAAATGAAGACTCGGCACACCACTTCTGAAAGGTTGCTGACCCTTGGTGTAGACATACCTTAGTTTTATGTCAGCAGAGTTACTCCTAACTTTAACTAGGGAAGCATGATTAAGGTGAGTGGATGGGTGTGTGTGTAGAGACGTAGGCACAGTCCTGAAAACGCATGCACATATATCTACTCATGTACGTGTTTTTGTTGTTGGTAGTATTATTTGTATTATGCTGGTTCCTCTGCAGGGTTGGAGCTTCTGTGTGTGGGAAAACTGTTTTCTTCCAAGAGCAATATTCCCCTCCTATGGTATTCTTCCAGCATCGCCCCCTTTCCTAATGCTTGCTCGCCAACGCAGATGTCATTTTGACACGTTCTGGAGCAAAACAAATTATAAAATCCTTCTGGCAAGCCCCATGTCGTTTTGTTTGTCTGACTGTAAACTTCCGTGCACACAGTAGTGGTATAGAAATAATAATTTTTAAAATGTGGATCTATTTAAAACTAGACATGCTTTTCACTGAAAATAAATAGATTTCTGCTTTGATCCTGCAGGAATTTATGCAGGTGAGTAACTGTAGTCACAGCTTTTTAAGAAAAGGTTGGACAAACACCTATCAGGAATAGTATAGGTTGACTTTGTCCTCCCTCAATACAGGGGGCTGGTTTTGGTGACCTCTTGAGGTCCTTTCAAGCCCTACATTTCTATGGCTCTATGTGTAGGCTGACTGAATGCAAAGCTGTGCATCTACAAAAATGTTTGCAAGACTGAGGTCTTTGTCATCAAGAATTCAGAAAGCACTAGTGAGGGATCTGGCCAGCATCCTGTCTGCTGACGTCGACTTTCTTCCCTCTCCAGATGCATTGATTTAATTTATGGCACAATATATTCAAATAGGGTAATGATGAAATAATTTTTCAAGTGTTGTGTTATGTCCTTATTCCTGTGTCCTGGGTTTAAAGTATTCTGTACATGCTACATCAAGGACAGAATTGACATGAAGCTTATTTCATTACAGATCTGTCTGTAAGTATTTTCAAATGTGCAGTTATAAAATTTCTACTGAAAACTATTCTACTTTCACCTCGTTATTTGATTTTTCTTAGGCAAAATGAGAATGTTTCCATATTTGATTTTTTCCCCCCATTCTTTTCTTTGACGAAATAGGGAGGGGAAAAATCAAAGAATGGTCCCTTATGTTATAAAAATTTATTTCTGCCTCCAGTAATCTTCAAGCAAACTGTGTTTAAAATGTGCTAACTGGCTTCTTTAAAAGAGGTAACAGCAAATGCAAAGTATGCTGGGCCAAATTCTGAAGAGTTGAAGGAAGGGGTCAGTTAGACTTCACCCCCAACGTGCTTTAAAAGGGTACAAGACAAAGAAAGTGAGGGTAAGCCTATGACAGAGATTACCTGAGTCTCCTACATCCCAGGAAGGTGCTCTAAATGCTGGACAATAAGTGTCAGTCTCTCTCTCAATCTCTCCTTTTTGAACAGTCATTGGGAGAGAGAGCTGGTGAATCTGCATTTTCCAGTGAAAAATGTTTCATCGAAAAATTGACGACCAGCTCTAGTCCCCAACCATCCGGCCCACATGCATTTAGAATGTTAGCCATATGACTTGCAGTTTGTAAGCTAGGGATAGTTGTGGTCAGCAGAGGCATTAGAGCTGACTCCCCCAGTTATAAAAGAGGAGGCGGTGGGCAAGATATTCTCTGTGAGGGCTCCTGAATGCTCGAACTTGTTCGACCCACTTTAGTCCAAAATAGCCCAGATTTGGTGACGACCTGGGCATGTTGCAAAAGACTTCTGTTTGATAGAAGGCTGACGGTGGCAGGCTAGCAAACATCCTCCAATTATTTTTTGGAAGTGGGGGGGCAGTATGGACTAGCATTAGAGCAGTGGGTAATGGGACTTTGGTGACGGAGGTTTCCTGGCTTTGCCACTGCCTTGATGGATGATCTTGGTCAAGTCATTTAACCTCTTTGTGCATCAGTTTCCCCATCTGTAAAATGAGGATAATAGTTACTGCCCTCCTTTGTAAAACACTCTAAGAGCGAGTGATGAAAGAGCTAAGTGTTGTTGGTTATTGCTTCTGGGGTTTGGTTTGGTTTTAATTCTAATTATGTGCCAAGTTGCCTAAAATGTTTTAATTATGATTCAAACTGAAATAAATCAATAGGTGGCAGTGGCTGCAGAAAACAGGTGCCCGACATGTAAAGTTCTTTTTTAATTCTACCTTTTTTCTCTCTCTGCTTGAAGCAAGTGGGTGGATCTGCAGCAGTGTCAGTGCTTGGGATGACAGTTGCACTGCCACTTTATCTCATTGTTCTGCCACATTTGTTTATGACCTGAGAGGAAATCTACAGGAGGGAGTGGCGCTCACTGGTTAGAGCAGGGAGATAAGGCTCAGGATGCCTTGTGTTTATTCCTGATTCTGGCACCGACTTGCTGTGTGTGACTTGCTGGGCAATAATTACAATAAAGAATAATACTTTTAACTTCTCTGTACTTTAGTTTACAACCCTTCCGTCAAATCAGTAGAACATTTACCTACCCCTATGAGGCTGCTGTGAAGTTTTATTAATATTAATATTTATAAATTCCTTTGTTGTTTTCTGATAAAAGGGGCTATATGCCAGTACAATGGTCATTCCTAACACTTTTTCAGTTGTGCCTTCAATAGTTAGTCTTACCGTGATATTCGCTAGAGAGATCCAGATACCAGGGTAACCTCATTTAATTGCATAAACTGGAACATTTTTAAGGATGACTACTGTAAAAACAGAATAGCATTATGGCTTGTTCAAATGGTCTGTCTCTCCTTTCAGTGACACCAGAGAGTTATTCCATGGAAGTCAATAGTGTTTCAGGCCAAAATATATAATGAAGGCTGAAATGATATGTTCCATGCAGGTAGTAGAAAATTAGAATAATTTTAAATTCTCATCAACTTCAAATTAAAAAAAATAAAAGGCAAGCTTCCAAATGTAAATTGAACAAACCAATCATGCTGATTGTGTCATGGTTTGTGATGCCTGAGAAAATGTCGTCCTGAAACACAGTTCTAAAGAAAAGCACCATAATAGGAACCTGCTTCTGCTTCCGTTAACATAACAGCAGAAGTTCCACTGCGGGCAAGTGAGAGCTTATACAGTACTTTATATGGTATTATTGAATAGAAGAATTGGGATTAAAATATTACCTGCACACATTGCTGCTGTTGGTTGGAAGTGAGTAGCTCGCATTAGCATCAGATACCTCGCTCAATGGTGATTCCTTTGTGTTTCTCTCTCCTTCTGGCAAAAAAGCAGGCCACAATGATAATTTTGTTTTATTTATCATTGCTGAGGCTGTAAAATTGTTACATCAATAATTTGCGTAGGCTTCTTTTCGTCCTCTGGACGTGACTCACCCCTCCCAATTAGGTAGATATGTATATACATTGACACTTTCCAAAAACATTCAAGCTGAGAAAGACCTGGGAAATTTCAGTCCAAGTGGTTTATTTTGCCAAAGTTTTATAAGTCACTGAAAATGGCGTCTTATAATGAAAGTGTCAGGCAACCTTAATGATAGGCATTGCTACCTCTATTCCATTTTTTTTTTTTTAGTCCAAATACCAAGACATCCAGTTATTTTTCTTTGTATCAGAGGGGTAGCCGTGTTAG